>NC_136065.1:1716849854-1717038429 GCF_964261635.1 Lissotriton helveticus
GGTACATTTCACAGTATTATGCCCCTTGCAAGATCTATTACCACGGTATGGTGTCACAGCAATTTGAGTCCCATAGTGACAAAATCAATATTGTCTGTCACCCTGGCTAGAGAGCTTCCTCTCCGGCCGCTCACAACCTGTCAGCTTGGGCCCCTATCGCTCCATCTCTAGGTTGCTCACTAAGGGGGTGCCACAGGGCTCATGCCTAAGCCCCACATTATTTAATGTGTACGTGGCCCCCCTCGCTGAGGTTGTGAGAGAGTATGGGTTCACACCGGTGTCATACGCCGATGACACCCAACTCCTCTTCCCTTTCCACTTTCTTACTTCTGACGTTAAGAACAACTTTGCCGAGGGCATGAGAGCAGTGTCCAACTGGATGGCTTCCTACTGCCTCCAGTGCAATGTCGGGAAGACCGAGGTAATGCTTTTTGGGAAAGCCAGTATACTCTGGTCTACTGACTGGTGGCCCTTAGATCTAGGACCTGTACCCTGCCCAAAGCCGTCAGTCAAAAACCTGGGAGTGAAGCTCGACCAGAATCTAACCCTAAAGGAGCATGCAAATTTTATTACAGGAGCATGTTTTCGTACAATTGGTTTGTTGAGGAGAGTCTTCCCTCTTCTACCTGACATCCACAGAAAGACCCTAGTACAGGCCTTGGTGATAAGCCGGTTAGATTACTGCAACGGCCTTTTAATATCAGCTAATGAGGATGCATTGAACCGATTGCAGGTGGTCCAAAACACGGCGGCTAGATTAATTTTTAATGCCCCCACAAGAACCCCGTCTAAACCCCTCCTGAGGGAGCTCCATTGGCTACCAATATGGCAACGTATTAAATTTAAAATTTGTTGTACAGTGCACAAATGCCTCTTTGGAGATGGCCCCAAATATCTTGCTCAAAAATTTCACTTATACAAACCGGATCGTCTTCTACGATCAAGCAACCAACTTCTACTGGAAACTCCATTAATTAAGAAGACCAGACAAGGAGATCCTTCCCTATAGGACCGACTCTGTGGAACAAACTTCCCATCAGTCTCAGACAAATCACCAACCACCTCTCCTTTAGGAAAACCTTAAAAACACTTCTGTTTCAAGAAATATAATCCCTCTATAGCTTTCCCGCAGAAGCACTATAGTCTGTTATCCACGGCGAACAAAGCGCGTAGATACCCCTTACGGGCTCGAGTCCTGCGCGATACAAGAAATTAAATAAATAAACCATTCATGTTCATCAAGCATCACATACTAAACAATTTCCCACCAAATAAGCTGACATATAGGTGTGTGAAGATAATTAAATGCTTAAAATATCCCCAAACAGGGATCAATAAATGCCAGATTTGTGGAACACCATATACATACAGCGTCTCACTTGGACAATTATGTACACTTCTGTCATAGGGTAGACACTGTCATGTTGTCAGGACTGCATCACACATATAATTACATACACAAACCATTAACCATGTAGAAGTTGCATTCAGACGCCATCATACACTTGCGTCTGGGACACAAAGATACCACTAGTAATTCACACAACAAACACAAGCTGATGTGGCTGCATGAGGTCATGGTCCACTCATTCAAAGGTAAATGCTTGAACCATGAATTAATCACCAAACATTTTTATTCAGAAATCACAGTGATTGCACACTGGTTCACACAGACCCCAAATACAGTGCATATGTAAAGAATGGACTTGTACATCCACAAAAAGTAATTGCCAATGTGACCAACTTTAGGAGGGTAAAAGAAGAACCTATGAATCATTTTGGTATTAGCCACAAAATCAGTGTGTCAAGTGCCCTTCAAGGGTAGCTCCTCATGGGAGTGTGAGCTTTTCATATAAAGTTCCATTTCATCATGATACAACTATCTCCACAGATGTAATGCTCAAAAATACAACAATTCCAGAAGTTTGCACAGTCAATCATTTACAGAATGAGGTAGATGCATCTGAACCGATTCCAAAAAACACAGCCATTGATTGCAAGTTATTATAGTGACAGATGTTGGTGAGTTTTCAAAGGACGCGGTAGGCACACCCAAACCGATTCAGACACAGCCATTGGCTGCATGTTGTTATGGTGACAGATGCAAGTGAATATTTAAAAGACGTGGTAGCCACTTCCGAACTGATTCGGACAGAGCCATTTACTGCAAGTTGTTATGGTGACAAATGCGTATTTTTGTTCGTATCCTGATCGCATAGAAACCGACTCATTAACCTTCTATCAACAATGTATCCAAGTCACTTGCTGTCCGATGATGAGTTTTTGAATGTTGCGGTAGGCATGTCATTTGCAAGCAATGTAGTGCATTGGACAGATTTGGAAAATGCAACCGACACAAACCTATCATTTTGGCTGTATGGATTTAAGACCGCCTCTGCTGCTTAGATATGTTTGTCTGTTCCCTAGAAACTTGACTTTCACGACTGCTCACAACTCTCGGCAGCCGTCCACTTCGCAACACCAGTATGATCACTCACTCATAGTACGCCGCCCTTACTTTTCACTAGCTATTTCCAGATGCCAAAACTAGGTCGACACCACTTCTTTGGCACTGTTCGAGTAACTATCAGTCACAGTCCGGTAAAAGCACTGTAGTACTGTTGCGCAATAGATGGATTCCACTGTTTTAAACATGGGCACGACCCCATCTATTGACTCAAAAGGGGAAAAGAATGGCTATATACGTTAAATGTAGTACATGTGTTTCGTCAACCCCTGTATGTGACCCCTCCCTGTTTTTTGTTTTCCTGTTTCTTTACAGGTTTTTCCTTGAATAAAGAAAATGCACAAATTTTTACACGAGTTCACAATTTGTGCACTCCAACTTGGACTAGGGCAGGACGCACCTTAGCGCGTGTGGACCACCCAGTTCAATATCACGGTCCTGACGAAAACCAATGAATATATACAATGGTTGAAACATGTAGACCTTTTTAATCAATAGCATTTATCACACTTCACATAGCACACTTGGCTATTTTTATCAAACACTACTTCTAACACCAAAGTCTACCTAATTAGGCATAGGTGTTACACATTTGTTAACTAGGGTTCAAGCACTCAAGAATAAATACTTGCAGTGAGTAGTTTTGGCCCTTTTTAAATTCACTTGTTTGATCGCCCTGAACACATAAAAGAAAAACTAACCAGCTCCACTGTAGTCAGGTGTCGCAGCACACCCTATAGGCACTCGGCTTATGGGGTGGGACCCCGATGATGAAGCATGTCACCAACCAGGTTGGTGAGTGAGGGGTCTTCTATAAGGATATGCATTATCCTTAAACAGGTTGGGGCACACTGTGCTGAATCGAGCACATAAGCCCATGTCCAGAGAACCTTTTTTTTTCTCTGTTTCTGAGTGGATACTCCTCCATTGTTTTTGTAACTAATTCCGGGGACCAGGAGTTCCCAACTCACATAAATAATTTTCCCTCACTCTCTCTTTTGTTATTGAAGGTAGAACATGCCCTGATGTGTGTGGCATGTCCTGATAGTGAATTACTGCCAATTTCATTTTTCACTATTGCAAGGCAAACTGTTCCCATAGGATAGAATGGGGAGTGTTTTTATAACATCTTATAAACATAACTGCCCCTGGGAACAAGGTAGGAGTTTAGGCTCTCTGAACTCAGAATTTTATAACACATCTTTTATTAAAGATGGTTTTTAAATTGTATGTTTGAAAATGCCACTTTTAGAAAGGTAGGCATTTTCTTGTTTAACCATTCTGTGTGCCTCTGCCTGTTTGTGTATTTGACTGTCTGGTTTTGGAATGACAGGGGCTGGGGAGGTGCATTCTCTTAGACAGCCACTGGGGGGTTTGGTGTGTGTCCTGCCTTTCCTGAATGAGTCAGCAATAGGTTGAATATGCCTGATCTGCGTTTGGAGTGGTGGGAAGAGTAGCACCTGTACCTGAATAGAGCTGTGCCTGCATTCCACAATGCTGGCTCCACCCCTCAGTGGTGTGTCTGGAGCCAAGACTCACACTGACAATGGATGTTGTTCTGCACTTGCAGAGTGCCCCCCAGAAATGGTTTGAACTGGGCTCAGATACCATTGCACAAAGAGAACAAAGACATTTTGGGGTATAAGTATCAGACCCAAAACCCCTGAATTTAAGACTACTTCTGGAATCAAGAGGAACCTTTGCTGAGGAGAAAAGCTGGAGAAACTGAGGAGAAGTACTGCCCTTTCTGTGTATCTGGGGTTGGCTTTTCAGCTGCTGTTTCTGCCAAAGAAAGGAGAAGGACTTTTCTGAGTGCTGTGTCCCCTGCTTGAGGAAAATCACCAAGGGCTTGAGTAGAGCTTGCCTTCTGTTTCAAAGTCTCAGGAACACAAAGACTTCACCTCCAGCTCCCCCGAACTTCCTTGCTGGGATTTCTGACCTGTCAGGAGTGCCTGTGACTGTGTGGGCCTCTAGAGGTTGTTTCTGCTTCTGGGAGCTGGAAAGCAAGGCAACAAACAAGGAAGTCTATGCATCGCTCTTCTGGCAACAGTTTTCCGACGCAATGTCGTGGTGCAGGAAGAATCTCCCCCAACTGCCGTGCTGCTGCTGAAACCGATGCTGCGCCTGTCGCCGCTGCAAGAATCGATGCATCGAAGGATAGCAGCTGAAAAGGGTCCACGCAGCGCCGCTCGTCGCAGCTGCATCGTTCGCCAGCGCATCTCGGATTTCCACGGACCGTCCCTGTGCCACAAAATTTTTCCCAACGCATCACCCGCGGATCGTAGTCATCTCAGAACCGATGCATCGCTTCCCCCTACAGACCAGACCCGAATCATCACTCCCCTGTGCACAACAGAACTGTCGCATCGCATCCATGAATGCTTCTCATGGCTGCGGCTGTTTGGCTTTGTGAACTTTGTCGCAACAACTGGTATTTTGCTTTTCTATAAACTCAGTTGCTAAATCCTATTGAAAGTCATTTTTCCTAATACTTGTATGTTGGACTTTTGTTGTTGTGGTCTTAATAAGTTTAGATAAAGATACTTTATTTACCTAAACTGGTGTGCTGTTCATTTGTGGTGTTATCACTGTGTTACTGTGAGTGATGGTACAAATACTTTCCACATTGCCTTTGGGATAAGCCTGTCTGCTCATGCCCAGCTACCAAGGGGTGAGCAGGGGTTAATTAAAGTGTGTATCCCCCTTACCCTGACTAGAAGCAGGAGTCCTTATTTTGACAAAGGTACATATCTCTGCAATCTAGAGACCCCCATTTCTAACCCATTCCTGGAGGGCATTCACTTGGACATGTCTTCCCTACACAGATTTAATCAGGCTCTGGCCTCCACACTGATGGCAGCCATGTCCCAGCTCCAGCAGTCCCTCCTCAATCAATCAATAAATCAGTGAACTTGTAAAGCGCGCTACTTATCCATGAGGGTCTCAAGGTGCTGAGGGGGGGGGGGAGTGCTGCTACTGCTCGAAGAGCCAGGTCTTGAGGAGCCTTCTGGAGGTGAGCAGGTCGTGGGTCTACCGTAGATGGGTGAGGAGGGTTTTCCAGGTCTTGGCGGTGAGGAAGGAGAAGTATCTGCCACAGGAGGTCATTCGTTGGATTGGCAGGACGGTGGCTAGGGCAAGGCTGGTGGAGCGGAGCTGGCGGGCAGGGGTGTAGAAGTTGAGTCTGCTGTTTAGGTATGCTGGTCCGGTGTTGTGGAGTGCTTTGTGTGTGTGGGTGAGGAGTTTGAAGGTGATCTTCTTGTTGACAGGGAGCCAGTGCAGGTCTCTTAGGTGGGAGGTGATGTGGCTGTGGCGGGGGACGTTGAGGATCAGTCAGGCTGAGGCGTTCTGGATACATTGTAGTTGTTGCAGGTGTTTGGTCAGGATGCCTGCGTAGAGTGTGTTGCCTTAGTCCAGCCTGCTGCTGACGAGGGCTTGGGTCACTGTTCTTCTTGTTTTGGTCGGGATCCACTTGTAGATCCTGCGGAGCATGCGGAGGGTGTTGTAGCAGGAGGAGGAGATGGCATTGGCCTGCTTCGACATGGAGATGGAGGAGTCGAGGATGAATCCTAGGTTGCGTGCGTGGTCCGTGGGTGTTGGAGCTGCTCCCAGTTCGGTCGGCCACCAGGAGTCGTCCCACGCAGAGGGGCTGGGACCTAGGAGGAGGACCTCCGTCTTGTCCGAGTTCAGTTTCAGACGGCTGCTCCTCATACACTCGGCGGCGGCCTTCATTCCCTCGTGGAGGTTGGTTTTGGCGGTGTGCGGGTCCTTGGTGAGGGAGAGGGTCAGCTGGGTGTCGTCGTCGTAGGAGATGATGTTCAAGTTGTGTTGGCGGGCCACTTGTGCGAGGGGGCCATGTAGGTGTTGAACAGCGTCAGGCTGAGGGACGAGCCCTGGGGTACGCTGCAGATGATGTCGGTGGCTGAGGATAGGAAGGGCGGGAGGCGGACTCTCTGGGTTCTGCCAGCGAGGAAGGACATGGTCCATTCCAGGGCCTTTTTCTGGATTCCGGCTTCTTGGAGGCGTGTTCTTAGTGATTGGTGGCAGACTATGTCGAAGGTGGCTGACAAGTCCAGGAGGATGACGGCTGAAGTTTTGCCGTTGTCTAGCTGGCGCCTGATGTCGTCTGTGGCGGCAATGAGGGCAGTCTCGGTGCAGTGGTTGCGTCTGAATCTTGCGAGGGCAGGATGTCGTTGGTGTTGGCGCTGGGGTTGGAGAGTTCCTTCACTGTGTTGAAAAGTTCTTTGCTGTTGTGTGCGTTGTTGTCCAGTCGGGTTTTGAAGGACGATCTCTTGGCTGATCTGATGAGGTGGTGATGTCTGCGGATGGCGTCCTTGTGGGCTGCGTGGCTGTCTGGTGTGCGGTCATGGAGCTATTTCTTCTCCAGCTTCCGGCATGTTCGTTTGGAGATCTGGAGTTCTTCGGTGAACCAGGCAACTTTCTTGATGGGGTGGTTGATGGAGGGTTTCTTGATCGGAGCGAGGGTGTTGGCGCAGTCGTTGATCCACTGTCTGAAGTTTCAGGCGGCGGCGTCTGTGTCGGTGGGGTTGGTGGGTGGGTTCTGGGTGAGGGTGGAGGTCAGCTGGTCTTTGGTGACTTTGCTCCAGCAGCGGTGAGGCAGCTGTTGCGTGCAGTGGTGCGTAGTTGGATTCTTGAAGGTGAAGTGGATACATCGGTGGTGGGTCCAATGTAGTTCGGTGGTGTGGTTGAAGGTGATGTGGGTGCTGGTGGAGAAGACGGGGTCGAGCGTGTGTCCGGCGGCGTGGGTGGGTTCGGTGACGAGTTGTTGGAGGCCGAGGTTGGCGAGGTTGATGATCAGGGCGGTGGAGTTGGCGTCGTTGTTGTTCTTGAGGTGGAAGTTCAGGTCCCCGAGCAGGATGTAGTCCGTGGAGGCGAGTGCGTGGGTGCTGGCGAGGTCGGCGAAGGAGTCGCTGAAGAGGGTCCGGGGTCCTGGGGGTCAGTAGATGAGTGTTCCTCTGAGGGTGGTGTTGGGGTCCGTGTGGATCCGGAAGTGAAGGTGTTCGGTGGAGTCGTCTGCGGAGGTGTGGACCTGGAGGGTGGATTAGTGGACGATGGCTATTCCTCCTCCCATCCCGTTAGTGCGGTCTCTTTTGTAGATCTTGTAGCCGGCCGGGATGGCTATGGTAATGTCGGGTGCCGAGGAGTCGTTCCACCAGGTCTCGGTCAGGAAGGCATCATCTGGGGCGGTGGTGTCTCGCAGGTCCCAGAGCTCGATGGCATGTTTGTGGGCGGAGCGGGTGTTGAGGAGTATGCAGTGGAGGTGGTTGGGTCCAGTCCTTGGTGTTTTGGTGGTTCTGTCGCATGTGAAGTTGCAGGTGTGGCAGGAGAAGGGTGCGTTTCGGGCGGCCTGGAAGCAGCGGTGTTGAGAGCGTGGAGAGTGTTGGCGTCGTATTGGAGTCTGGCATTCTGGTGTGTGCGGGGTCATGGGGTTCTGGGGCTGGGCGCGGTCCAGGCGCGGATGGGCGCAGAAGGGGTTGCCTTTGGCGCTCCTTCGGCGCGCCATCGGCATGCCAACTGCGCGCCCTGGCAGCGACCGGCATTTAAGGCGGGGAGGGAGGGAGGGAGGAGCAGCTGGGAGGCGGGAGCGGGGCGGCGAGGGGGCGTGGCTGTGGGGTCAGCGTCGGGAAGCGAGCGGGCACAGAAAATAGAAGGGGTTGGGGGAACAGTACTGGGTTACAGTGGGAGGAAATAAAACAGTAATGGAGGTACAAAAAAACAAATCCACAAGGATGACAAAAAATGAAGGCAGACCAGAATCGGCACAACGGTCTAGGGGCACACGGGTCTGAAACCCACGCAGGAGTGGCAGCAGCGGGGCTAGCGCACACAGATGGTGCTGCTCGGCAGTGGGGGGTGTGATCTGGCCTGCAAGCAGGGTCAGGGGCCACCACCTCTGTCGGGCAACGACTGGCTTTTGAGGCGGGGAGGGACGGAGGAGCAACTGGGAGGCGGGAGGGGGCGGCGAGGGGGCGTGGCCGCGTGGCAGTGGTGGGAAGCGAGCAGGCAAGGAAAACAGAAGGGGGTGGGGGAACAGTACCGGGTTACAGTGGGAGGAAAAAAACACAGTGATGGAGGTACAAAAATACAAATACACAAGGATGGCAAAAAATTAGGGCAGACCAGAATCGGGACAATGGTCTAGGGGCACACAGGTCTGGAACCCACGAAGGAGCGGCAGTAGCGGGGCGAGCGCACACAGGTGGTGCTGCTTGGCAGTTGGGGGGTGTGACCTGGCCTCCCCTGGTACCTCTTCCATATCCACCGTCCCAACTACCCTGCCTGACCTAAGCACATGCAAACACACACGTGCAGACACCTCAACAGCCACACACAACACACAAACACGAGTTGAAACCTACACACATGCACACTCAGGAGACAGACAGCACACTCACCACCAGGGACATACCAGCAGATGACACACATGCATCCACAGACACTCCGCAGACCTCAGAACCCTCTGCCTCCACACCCACTACCCTTTCCTCTCCTGTTCCCCCCTCAGCCAAAGCACCCCACCTTGTTCCCATTGAATTCTTCCCTACCCAGACTAACACCTCCCCTCCTAAGAACCAAAAATACCAACCCTTGACCTGGTATCAACATCTACCCCCTCCCGCCATGAAAGAAACCACATTAAAAAAACTCAAGAAAATCTCCCTGGTTTAAAAAAATGAATCTCTCCAGCAACCCATACTTTACCAGACCAAACCAGTAGCTCCATCCCCAAAACAACACCCACTTAAAAGACCAGTCCCATCCCCATTCCTGACAAACCCCTAAAAGACATTAAAGTCCCCAAAAAGGTTAAGCCCACCCCATCCCCCTCCGTCTACTCCTACCACTACAGCTGCCCCCCTCAATTAGAGAAAGCCACTGCAGTGGAGCCAGGCACCCCTCCTGGTCCCATGCCTCCCAAACCCAAGCCAGTCCTACCTAGTTTTGCCCCTTTAGTGCCTGGCAGGCCCCCTAGATGCCACTCCCAGGGGAGAGGACCCCTTGCAGGATTTGTGCAGGCAAGAGTCGATGGGCAAGTTGTCTTGACCCATTAGGCACATGAACATTTACGGACTGGCCATTGGCCTTCTATCATCTTACGTTTATTCCTTTTCATGCAAAATAAGCCTGTTTCACATTTTTTATTACTGATCTGTGTCCCACAAATTGTTTTTTAGTAACTGTAAATCATGTACAATAAGTAGTGTAAGTATATGATGATGTTAGTATGGCATGGATTGCATACGGTCCATTGAGTATGTTCCCTTTGACAGTATGTTTGTGTCTATATTTGCTGTGTGTCATCATCCACATCAGTTTTGCCTATGATTGTGGCATGAAGTCACAAACCTTGACTCTTTTACATCACAATTGCACATAGGTCATGCTTTCATATGTCAACATAGTACAAGTGTCTCAAAGTCCCGCATTTTAAGAGAATCATGCTGCATATGTTTGTGATGGGCAGAAAGACACCTGTCTCATGAATACACCTGGATATATGTGGAGTTTGACTACATGACAGTGCCTTTGGACACACCCATGTATACAAAGTGATACAATACAATACTTGTATGTGACTTGATAGCGGTGGACACATGTTTGTGTCTTCTTTAGTTCTGGTAGATAAGTGGCAATGTCAACTTTGTCACAGGTGTCATGCCACTGTAAGGTGAGTAGTATTCTCACAGTCTTTTGACCCTTTTGCCTCCAAGGAATCCACTCTCTGCAGGGATTTATGTTAGGCAAGGTGTGTATTGGCTTAATAGTCCATTGCTTTCTAATTTATATGTCAGTCATACCATCCTGCTTTTGTTTGGTAACATCATGTTTATGGCTTTTTTTTATCTGTCCAAGGTTAGATTTCATATTTACAACCACACACCAGTCGCAGTTGAGCATATGAATTTTGTATATTTTGTCATTTGTGGATGACTTAAAATGGGGTCGTTTTAAGCTATGATTGATGCTGTTCCAGGTCACACACAGCTGTTATGTCGGTTAGATTTCCCAGTGCTACATGTGGTAAGCAAGTGGACAGTGAGTGCACAGACATGATGTGTGTCCATCTACTGTGCAGATGCTACAGGAGCCAGTGTTACATCTATGCTCTTAGTTGCAACACAGGGGAGGATTTTTTTTTAATGTGAGGCCTAGCTGCAGATGTGTTATCAAGGTTCATGTTGCATGTGCTGAGCTTGCTTGAACAAGGGTAACGATGAGTGACTAGTCTTTCAGATTTTGACATGGAGTGGAGATTCATACGTTATGGTGGCAGGACAAATTTAGTAATTGTCAGAGAGTGTAAGGTATGAGTTAATGTCATAGGCAGATATTGTGTAGGAGACATGTGGTATCCACATTCACCCAATGTGAGGGTTAAACATATAAGGGTGTGAATCAGAGCATGCAAGCTTGTTAGACTGGTTAAATCCTGTGCAAGGTGTGGCAGGAATAGGTAGATGTGATAGGGGTATGACCAGGGAGACAAGGTTGGATTCTAGAGGCAGATTATAGCTTTGATCAGTGTCACTACGTTGAGTGATGACTGTAACAGGGCAGTTTCAATGAGTGAAGATGGTTGACAATGTGCATAAGTCAATGGTGGTATGGAGCATGGAAGGCATATGCTGATGTGACAGGGCCACAGTGAGTCAAGGTTAAACTTGTCATTTGTAACATAGTGGATAAGTGTATGTCAAGGGTACACACAAGTTGTGAAAATTAGGGTGCTGAACAGTGACATATGAGGGGTTGTATAGTTGTTTTATGTTGTGCTTGAATCTGTGGATGCATTTGATTTAGAAATGACAATGTGTAGAAGCAAAGTATGTGGGTGTATGTTTATATGCAAATGACTGAGGACATATTCATTGAGCAATGTGAGTGTCTTTTTGTGAGATGTGGTGATGTGTTAAGTGAGTATGTCAGACTGGGCTGTGATGCTGCATGTTGTGATATGAGTGCAGTCCAAGACATTACTGAGGGTGCAACTGGTGATGAGAGTGGTCCATTTGACATATTACGTTTGACATCTGCTGAAGAGGTGATGAATACAGTACACTGTGTACATGCCATGTATGTGAGAAGTGTTGTGTACATAGTGATGAAGAGTTGTTCTTTGAATTTAGGATGGGATGCAATAAGGGCAGCGCAAGTGTGAGATTGTAAGAATGAGTTTGGGAGAGTTTAAGTACAATGCTTGAGCTTGTGAGGCAGAAATACTTTTCCATCTAGATGCACCAGCGGGTGCTCATGACATGCTTGTATGTGTGTGATAGTTTCGAGAGATGAGCATGTATTTTGAGGTGGATGTGAGAGGGGTCATAGCCACACAAGTGGAGATCATGGAGGCCATGAGGTAATGTTGAAATGTACATAAGTGCAGATTATGTGTATGTAAGTAGGCAAAAACTGTAGCCAGAGTTAATATGAAGAAGTGGAATGTATTTGTTGCAGCTTGCTGTCTGCCACTGAATGTTCATGACTGATTGTTGTAAAGGCCGCTCTAGGAACACTGGCATATGCAAAACCTATTGTCCTCACAGGACAATTTGCCTCCACCTAACCTTGCCTTGTCTGAGTTGTGTGTGGGCGGCTGTGCGAATTTATCCTTTGTAGGAAGTTGTAGTCACTGATTGTTCATCCTTGTGGTTGCTTACTGCCTTTTGATGGTGATGGTGATTGCGTATATTGTAATGTTATGATGCTGGAACATTAGATGACAGTACATTGCTTGGAGGGCTATAGACCCCTTAAATGAGAAATCAATGATGTGTATTGTTGTCCTACCTAGTTTCAGACTACTCCAGAAACTCATCCCACACTTCACAGTAGACTACGCATACATGGTTATTATTGGCATTCTGACTTTGAATGTTCAGGGTATGGGGACACCAACAGAGATGGACTCATAGGAATGATATATCTGGTTGTGCTGATGAAAACACATTGCACTGTATGCAAAAATACACTGGAAAATTACACCCAGTTCCAATGAGTGCTTGCATTGTCAATATTTTGCAACCTCTAATCTGGTTTGGCAAGGGTAGCCCTTGTTTGTGTCCATGGGTGCTCCCATGTTTCCCATTTAACACTGCCTTAGAGCGTGATTGCAATATGCCTTTGTGGAAGGTCTCCTTGATGTTTTCATAGATTTGGAGACAGTGTTTCATTGCCAAATGTGAACATAGCAGACTTCGTTTTGCACGTATCCCTCATCCGCACAAGATATGCCCATATCCCCTGGCTTGAGGATGGCTATGTAGATTGTATTTGGGAGCCACAGATTGAGCCACCCCCCCCTGCATCCTCATCAATACTGGCACCTTAACTTATACAATAGGCTGTGCACTAGACCCTCCAAAACTGTAGGTGAATCCGACGTCCTGAGACTCATGCATACTTCTACTATGCAGGACACAATCTGCACATTCAACTTGGGATTTTGTTTTTGTGGCACACACCACAACCTGAGGAGCTCGATGCAGAATTGCTGTGAGTGACATTCTACAAATATGACTGTGTACACATATAGATTGGGAGTTGTTTAAGCCCAGGCGTAGCAGGTGTAGTGCCTCTACGCGTATTTCCACAGAGTTTGAAAAACACTGTGGAAATACACTATGCTCCCTCTCCCCTCCCAAATTAACAAAAAATTTAAAAAGAAGGAACTTACCTGCGTGGCTGCCTCCTCCTCTGCTTGGCCGCTCTCCTTCCTGCTCCTCGCCGCCTCCTCCTATGAAAAAACACTACATTGTGCTGGGGAAGCTGTGAGAAGGAACTACCACTTTGGTGTATGCTTTGCTGTGTTGGCCTGCAGTGGCTGCTTCTGTCTTGGACAGAGAGTGGACAGGACTGAACTTTCTGCTATTTCTTTGTTTGAGTTTCTCCAAGGGCTTGAGGTAGAGCTTGCCCCCTGTTCATGAACTCTTAAGAACAGCAAAGACTTCAAGTTCATCTGCTACCAGCACTGGGAACTGTGTGTTTTGTGCTGTTAAGAAAAAGGAACCCGACGCAGTCAACGTAGCAGCTGCCTGCTCCTTGTCCTGAAGGCACCGCAGAGGGCACTGCCGTCATTTGTACCGCAACCCTGGTCTCACCAACGATGACACCACCATCGAGCCCCTTGCTTGCACTGTGACCTATGGGCACAGCACTTCACACTACCTTGCTTCACACCGCCGCCTTGGTATGCCTGACGATGATGCTCCATGCCGACATCAAAGCCGCTGCTTGCACAGCGACCCTCCTGGTAGGTCGCTCCCCCTCCACACATCTCCACCTGTGTGCCTCTGCCCCAGCTGCTGCTGCTGAGGACTCGCTCATAAATCTGCTCATCCCCCTCTCTTGTGCCCCGTTTTTGCCTTCTGTGACACTGTTTTCCCCCTCTCCTGTGCCCCGTTTTTGCCTTCTGTGACACTGTTTTCCCCCTCTCTTGTGCCCTGTTTTTGCCTTCTGTGACAATGTTTTCCCCCTCTCTTGTGCCCCGTTTCTGCCTGCTGTGACACTGTTTTCCCCCTCTCTTGTGCCCCGCTTTTGCCTGCTGTGACACTGTTTTCCCCCTCTCTTGTGCCCCGTTTTTGCCTGCTGTGACACTGTTTTCCCCTTCTCTTGTGCCCTGTTTTTGCCTTCTGTGACACTGTTTTCCCCATCTCTTGTGCCCCATTTCTGCCTTCTGTGACACTGTTTTCCCCCTCTCTTGTGCCCCATTTTTGCCTGCTGTGACACTGTTTTCCCCCTCTCTTGTGCCCTGTTTTTGCCTTCTGTGACACTGTTTTCCCCCTCTCTTGTGCCCAGTTTCTGCCTGCTGTGACACTGTTTTTCCCCCTCTCTAGTGCCCCGTTTTTGCCTTCTGAGAAACTGTTTTCCCCCTCTCTTGTGCCTCGTTTTTGCCTTCTGTGACACTGTTTCCCTCCTCTCTTGTGCCCCCGTTTTTGCCTTCTGTGACACTGTTTTCCCCCTCTTTCATGCCCCATTTTGCTTCCTGTGCGACTCGTTCCCTCGCCGCTGTGCCCCCTGCGCCCCCGCCTCCCCCTGACTGCCCACTGCCCACTCGCTGCTACGCCTCCCAGCTGCTGCTCCTCCCTCCCAAGTCCCCATATATGCCAGATGCTGCGCGGTGAGGAGAGCGACCCCTGACCCTCCTGGTAGGTCACTCCCCCTCCGCACAGCTCCGCCTGTGTGCCTCTGCCCCAGCTGCCGCTGCTGAGGACTCGCTCGTAAGTCTGCTCATCCCCCTCTTTGTGTCCAGTTTCTACCTTCCTTGACACTGTTTTTCTCCCCCTTCTTTTCTTCTGTATCCCAGACGTCACGTTCCCGCCGCTGCTCCCCTGTGGCCCGCCTCCTCGCTATCCCATTCGCCGCCCCGTTCCCAGCTGCTCCTCCCTCCCTCCTCCCCCTAAATGGAGGTCGCGCCACTGGCGCGCCAGAGGCGCACCAAAGGCAAGCCCGTCTGCGCCCGTCCGCACCTGGACCACACCCACGCCAGAACCCCTGGACCCCGCGAACGCCACACCACCAGACTCCGATACGACGCCACCACCATCCTCGCACTCAACACCGGCCGAAACCACACTTGCTTCCAGGCCGCCCCGAAACGGACCCTTCTCCTGCCGCACCTGCAGCTTCACCTGAGACAGAATCACCAAACCTCCAAGGACTGGACCCAACCTCCTCCGCTGCATACTCCTCAACACCCGCTCCGCATACAAACATGCCGTCGAGCTCTGGGATCTGATCGACACCTCCACCCCAGATGTGGCCTTCCTGACCGAGACCTGGTGGAATGACTCCTCGGCGCCCGACATCGCCATAGCCATCCCGGACAGCTACAAGATCACCCGCAGGGATCGCGCCAACGGAATCGGAGGAGGAATAGCCATCGTCCACAAGTCCACCCTCAATGTCGCCACCCACGCAGATGACACCCTCAACACCTCCGAACACCTGCACTTCCGGATCCACAACGACCCCCAACACCACCCTCAGAGGAACACTCATCTACAGACCCCCCCGGAGCCCGGGCTCAGTTCAGCGACTCCATCGCCAACCTCGCCAGCTCCCACGCACTTGCCTCCACGGACTACATCCTCCTCGGGGACCTGAACTTCCACCTCGAGAACAACATCGACGCCAACTCCGCTACCCTGATTGACAACCTTGCCAACCTCGGCCTCAGACAACTCGTCACCACACCCACCCACGCCCCCAGCCATACGCTGGACCCCGTCTACTCCACAGGCTCCCACGTCACCTTCGACCACACAACCGAACTCCACTGGACCGACCACTGCTGCATCCATTTCACCTTCAAGAAACCAACCACGCACCACTGCACCGAACAGTTGCCTCGCCGCTGCTGGAGCAAATTCACCGAAGACCAGCTGATCACCACCCTCACCCAAAACCCACCCACCGACCCCACCAACCCAGACACCACAGCCCACAACCTCAGACAGTGGATCGACGACTGCGCCAACACCCTCGCCCTGCTCCAAAAACCCTCCGACAGCCACGCCAGCAAGAGAGCCACCTTGTTCACCGACGAGCTGCAGACCTCCAAACGCGCATGCCGGAAACTGGAGAAGATATGGCTACACGAACGCACACCGGACAACCACGCAGCCCACAAGAACGCCACCCGCAGACATCACCACCTCATCAGATTAGCCAAGAGCTCCTCCTTCAAAGACCGCTTGGATTACAATGCACTCGACAGCAAAGAGCTCTTCAGCATTGTAATGGAACTCTCCAACCCCAGCACCAACGCCAACGACATCCCACCTCACAAGAACTGTGCGACTCACTAGCCATCTTCATCCACCGCAAGATCGCTGACATTCACGACATGCTTCAACACCACTACCGCCCCGACTACGCCAGACTCCACCTCCCCTGTCAACCCAACCAGCGCCAACCGCCTGACCTCGTGGTCCAACGTCAACGACGACAGACCCGTGCCCACACCACATATTCAACATAGCAGACACAGCCATCGCACCCCAACTACGGAAGGTCATAAACATCTCCTTTGAAACAGCGACTTTCCCAGAAAGCTGGAAGCATGCCGAAATCAACGCCCTCCTCAAGCAGCCCAAAGCGGACCCCAAGGACATCAAGAACTTCCGGTCCATCTCCCTGCTCCCGTTCCCGGCAAAGGTCATTGAGAAAATTGTCAACATGCAATTGGCCCGCCACCTGGAAGACAACATCATCTTGGACCTGTCCCAGTCCGGATTCAGACGCAACCACAGCACCTAGACAGCCCGCATCGTCGCCACAGACGACATCTGGCGCCAAGAAGACAACGGCGAAACATCCGCCCTCATCCTCCTGGACCTGTCAGCTGCCTTCGACACGGTCTGCCATCGCACTCTAAAGGCATGCCTCCTAGAAGCCGGAATCCAAGAGAAGGCCATTGACTGGACCACGTCCTTCCTCTCAGGCAGAACCCAGGGAGTCCGCCTCCCACCCTTCCAATCCGAAGCCACCGACATCATCTGCGGTGTCCCCCAGGGCCCATCTCTGAGCCCGACGCTGTTCAACACCTACATGGCCCCCTCACACAAGTGTCCCGCCACCACAACCTCAACATCATCTCCTACGCCGACGACACCCAGCTCATCCTCTCCCTCACCAAGGACCCACACACCGCCAAAACCAACCTCCATGACGAAATGAAGGCCGTCGCCGACTGGAGAGGAGCAGCCGTCTGAAGCTGAACTCGAACAAGACGGAGGTCCTTATCCTCGGACCTACCCCCTCAGCCTGGTGGCCGACCACACTGGGAGCAGCACCAACACCCACCGACCATGCACGCAACCTAGGATTCGTCCTTGACTCCTCCCTCTCCATGTCCAAGCAGGTCAACGCCGTCTCTTCCTCCTGCTACAACACCCTCCACATGCTCCGCAGGATCTACAAGTGGATCCTGACCGAAACAAGAAGAACGATGACACAGGCCCTCGTCAGCAGCAGACTGGACTATGGCAACGCACTCTACGCAGGAATCCCAGCCAAACACCTACGACGACTACAACGCATCCCGAACGCCTCCTACCGATTGATCGTCAACGTCTCCCGCCGCAGCCACCTCACCCCCCACCTGAGAGACCTACACTGGCTCCCCGTCGACAAGAGGATCACCTTCAAGCTCCTCACCCACGCACACAAAGCACTCCACAAAGCCGGACCAGCCTACCTGAACAGCAGACTCAGCTTCCACACCCCCACCCACCAGCTCCGCTCAACCAGCCTCGCTCTCGCCGCTGTCCCCCGCATCCAACGTATGACCTACGGCGGCAGATCCTTCCCCTACCTCGCCGCCAAGACCTGGAACACCCTCCCTACCCACATACGGCAGAGCCAAGACCTACTCGCCTTCAAAAGTCTCCTCAAGAACTGGCTCTTCAAACAGTAGCAGCACCCCCTCCCCTCAGCGCCTTAAAACCCTCACGGGTAAGTAGCGTGCTCTACAAGTACTATGATTGATTGATTAATTGAAAGGACCACTCGTATGTTACATGACGTCCCTCCCCATTCCACAACGCAGCCTCGGCCAACAAACACCAGCGTCATTGACGCCAGTGTGTCAGCTGACAACAGTGCTTCAGCAATGACAACGCAGCTGCCTGCACTGTGACCTGCGAACACTGCAACGAGTACTGCCCCATTTTGCACCCCAGCCCTGGTCTCACTGACGTCACTGGATGACCGTGACCGAGCCGCTGCCTGCATGTGACCTGAGGGCACCGGATGCTGCACTGTAGCATTTCGCACAGCAGCCCTGATGCCCGCTGATGCCAGAGCTCCTTACTTGAACCGCACGGAATTTAATCTGAAGCGCGCGTGATTTTAAGGACCGTACGACTCCTGCACCAACTTCCGGAATCGACGCCTGCCAACGCCCGTTCTTTGGAGCTCACCGTGAGGTCCCCGATGCCCTGCATTTCTAAAGGTACTATTTTGCAGGTCTTTTTGACGTCATAGCTGGTCTGCAGCATCACGGTCAGCCAAAACTGTTTGGATTTATTGTTCATGATACAGAAATTGCCCTGGATGGAGCTATCAACTTTTAGAAACGGTATTCTAAATCTGCTTTTGCTTATTGAAATTTCTTAGAACTGCATCATGGATTTTTATCATTTTTGGTCTTGTTTTGCACAGACGAAATATTGGATATTTTTCTAAAACTGGTGTTGTGTCCTTTTGTAGCATTTTCTCTGTTGTTTATGTGCAAATGCTTTACACACTGCCTCTGAATAAGCCTAGCTGCTCATGCCAAGCTACCAAGGGGATAAGCTGGGGCTAGTTCAGTACTGTATCCCCATTTACCCTGACTAGGAAGAAGGGTCCCTTTTTATTTATTTATTTATTTATTAATAAAATTTATAAAGCGCTAACAAAGGCCCATGGGCGTCTCGGCGCTAAAGTATCAGCAGAAATTAACCCTAGAGGGAAGCACAGAGATTACTTAGTACAGGCAGAATTACTGATTAAAAAGCCAGGTCTTGAGTTGTTTACGGAAAGACCATAGCGAAGAGCTTGTTTTAATCGAGTAAGGCAGAGAGTTCCAGAGCTTGGGAGCAGACACCACAAATCTTCTGTCACCCCATGCGACCGATTTAGTCCGAGGAATCACTAGGTCATTTAGACTAGAGGAGCGTAGCGTTGTGGAAGGACAGTAGGGGATGAGATTTTGGGCCAGGAATGCTGGTCCCAATTGATGCAAGGCCTTGTAGACTAAACAGAGGGATTTAAATGTTATCCTATTTCTAATAGGTAACCAATGTAAGGCTTTGATGGTATATTCAAGGCAGATTGATATTTGGGGAGTCTTCCTAGTAGCCTAGCAGCAGAGTTTTGAACAATTTGCATTTTGTTCAGAACTCCTTCCTGAGCATTTAAAAACAAGGCGTTGCAGTAATCAAGGGTGGACAATACCAAAGAAGAGACCAAGGTTTTGCCAGCTGCATCGGGAAGGAAAGGGAGGATTTTCTTAATAAGTCTTAGTTTAAAAAAGGCCGAGGAGGTGATCTGGTTGGCATGTAAAAGAAAAGTGAGGCGGTCATCAAAAATGACTCCCAAATTCCTGACCCTGCCAACCGGCTCAGGAGGAGGGCCAAATGACGAAGGCCACCAACGCGGGGACCATTCCGGAATCAGGTGACCAAAGATAACTACTTCCGTCTTTTCGGAGTTCAATTTTAGGCAATTGGAAGCCATCCAGGTCCCAATTGCCCGCATGCCTAAATTGAGGTCATCTGCTCTTTTGTGGCCGTCATTCTTGATGGCCAGGACTAACTGGGTGTCATCTGCATAGGACGTAAGGCTCATCCCATGGGCCCGAATGATATTGGCGAGGTCCGACACATAAATGTTAAAAAGTGTCGGACTTAGGGATGAGCCTTGTGGAACTCC
This sequence comes from Lissotriton helveticus, assembly GCF_964261635.1. Taxonomy (NCBI): domain Eukaryota; kingdom Metazoa; phylum Chordata; class Amphibia; order Caudata; family Salamandridae; genus Lissotriton; species Lissotriton helveticus. The sequence goes on from NC_136065.1 coordinate 1,716,869,758, forward strand.
ACATGGCAGAGACAAGGATGTTACCCTACTTGGACAGGGTAACAACCTGCCAACTAGAGACCCCCTTTTTAACATTGTTTGTCAGTGTTGAGGATAGGACTTGCGTTTGCACTTGACCTACAGTGATTGGGGACCACTACTACAATATCACAGATCATTACATACCACATACTGTTTTCTTTTCGATCTTTTTATGTATTCTCATCTTTTTGAACTTAAACTTCCTACTGCATCATACCTGAATCAGCAGCATCATCAGTTACATCCTTAGAAGTGGCCTTTGAGGAGGAAAGGTTAGAAACCTACAACATAAAGGAATTGAAGGCTATTTGTAAAAACCTTAAGGTCAAAATCATAGGCCTCACCAGGAGAGAGGAGCTACAAAAGGCGCTGAGGGCCTGGGTAGCAGCCAGATATGCCAGTGGGCAATCTGGAGGTGGAGGAGGCTATTTCTAGGGTCGATGTGTTTCTGGGAGGTGAGGGGCCCTGCAGGCCAGGCAGTAGTAGTTTGTCCCCAGTGGAGCTGGAGGTCAGGAGGAAAGCTACGAGGCATCAAATCGAGTTTGAGAGGCTCAAGATTGAATCACAGAAGATGGTTTTAAACCATGTGCGTGGTGTTAGGGAGCTGGAGTAAAAGAATAAATCTAGCAGAGATGATGGCAGCAATTCCTTAGTGCAATCGGACAGATTAGTATAGTACACATTACTAAGGGGGGTGTCATGCAAATGTGGTTTCAAGACTCTGAGGCATCATGTGGTCAATGAAAACAATTGGGGAGTAATATTGTGGCCTCAATTCTCAGAAGAGGGGAGGAACACCTAGTTGACTTTGGGTCAGGGGTACAACCTCACCTAAACTGACATGATGCAGGCCCTTCTCACTAGGTATGGTCTACTCCTGAAAAGTACAGGGATCAGTTTAGGTCCAATAAGAAAATGTATTCCCAGACATGGTTAGAATGTGTGGATTCTTTCTGCAGGTCCCTGGATGGCTGTGTGAAGGGCAGCAATTTGATTGTGTGGAAGCACTTGCCTAGTCTATGTTTTAATGAGCTGTGCCAGCATTTGACAGATAGTAAGCCGATTGACCCCAGGAAGCTTGCTATAGAGGCCAAACGGTGGCTAAGTAGGGTCCACAAGAAGGTGTACGGGGGAGACTCTACCAAAGGTTGACAGGGTTCCTAGGAGAAGAGTGGGGAGGACAAGGTCAAAGGAAAGGAGTTCTCAAAAGGGCCCCAAACTAGTACCCAGGGCGAGGATTCCCATCCCCCAGGAGATAAGAAACCATGGGTCCCTTCAGGGAAGTCTGCAGAGACGGGATCCCACAAGTGCATTGCCTATGAGCATGTGCGTCACTGGAAGGGGGATCCCAAGTGCCCTAAGAGGGCACAACTGCCCACCGGTGGGAAGTTCAAGATGTGGGCAAGTGTAGCCCTTAGGGAAGAGGGGTACCCAGAGGAGGGTGAAGATTCTGCAGAAATGACCTTTGTCTCACTTTGGGACAGTGAGATGGTCCCAGGAAACCAGGTGCCTGCAAACACGGAGGTGGTAAGGTGACAGAGAAGGGTAGAAGCTCTCAGAGTTACTGGAGCCAGATTAACCACAGTCCGGTGTCACCAGGTCTCTGAGGAGCTAGTAGTCCCTGGGGCATTCCACCAAGTAGTTGCAGTGAACAACTCATATCATCAGTGTAACATGGCATAGGTTCCTTTTGAATAGGTGGGGTCTAAGGTCACTTGAGGGTGGTTGTCAGCCCTACCATGAAATATAAACGAAAAAGGGACCCTAAAAAGACTCGTTCTTGGGGAACATCCAACCAGGGAGAGAACAAACTAAGAACATAACAGGATGTCCCCAAATATGTGTAAAGAAAGGGCAATAGCTCCAAGGATAATTAGAAATCACCCAAAGATCAGTTCAAATACCATTTATTTATTTGTCATTATTGTTTTTGTTTTTTAAGAGAGGTACTTTTTGACATGTATAAACTACATACATACTCATGAAACATGAACACAGCCCACGAATTACTTTGCAAAATAAGAGAACACACTATATACACAGTAACCTAGTGGCAGATAGAACCAATACATACAGAAAATACAAATCACATACTGTTACAAAAGCAGAAAACATCAAACACAATGCACAACGATAAACAATAAAGCCAAAAATTGTACAAATCACAAATATAACATTAAAAACAACAACAAAGAAAAGCGCTTTTCTTTGTTGTTGTTTTTAATGTTATATTTGTGATTTGTACAATTTCTGGCTTTATTGTTTATTGTTGTGCATTGTGTTTGATGTTTTCTGCTTTTGTAACAGTATGTGATTTGTATTTCCTGTATGTGTCGGTTCTATCTGCCACTAGGTTACTGTGTATATAGTGTGTTCTCTTATTTTGCATAGTAATGTGTGGGCTGTGTTAATGTTTCATGAGTATGTATGTAGTTTATATATGAATATGTTTTCATTAATTGTGTTATATTTTGTCCCAAAAAATGAATTTTTCTACCTCTCTTTAAAAAAAAAAAAAAATGATGACAAATAAATAAATGGTATTTCAACTGATCTGTGGGTGATTTCTAATTATCCTTGGAGCTATTGCCCTTTCTTTACACATATTTGGGGACATCCTTTTATGTTCTTAGTTTGTCAGCCATACCATGCCTTGAGATTGTCTGCTAGGTAATGACCTGGGGCAGTACTTGTGTAATGATGTGGAGTTCAGGCCTCAATTGGAGATGCTTGGGTTGCCAGAGTGGCCATGCGTGACCACTCGGTCCATGGCAGCCAGTAAGAGTAATCAGAAGTATCAGGAGCATGAAACAGTGGCCCAGTTGCCTGCCAAGAGAAGGGCAAGGGTGCAGGGAACCTGCCCCTGAAGTTTCCATGGTCTGGGAGGAGGATGACCTTGAGTGGGACTTTTCGGCACCTACAGGGAAGCAAATGGCTGAACTGGGGGATTTATCTGTAGAGACCCATTGGCAGCAAGGAGGTCCAACCAGGGAAGAATTCTACAGAGAGCAGAAAGAATGCCCTTCTCTAGAGGTTTTGCTGCAGCAGGCTGCGAACCAGGCAGCTGGTGATCAGTCCGGGTCACACTGGATATACTGGGAGAATGGTCTTCTATACAGTGAGCCTAAGGTCGCTTAGGCTGGGTCAGTCCGTGTGCTGGTGGTACCCCAGTGCATCAGGACCTTACCACTGGTATGGCTCACGACGAGCCTTTGGCAGGACATTTGAGGCAGGACATTTGGGGCAGGACAAGACCTTTAACAGGATTGTCACCCACTTCTTTTGGACCCAAATACGAAGGCAGTCCGATGCTCATTGCAGGTCTTACCAAACTTGCCAGGCAGGTGGAATGAGTGGGAGTAAGTGTAAGGCTTCCTGCCAACCTTTTCTGTTTGTTGACACCCCTTTTCAGAGGTTGGGATGGCCACTGTGGGACCCCTGAACCCCAAGACAGTCATGGGCAATAGGTACATCCTGGTCTTGGTGGACCATGCAATCCAGTACCGGGAGACTATCACTCTCTGGACAACGACTATGCCAGTGGTGGGACGGGGTTTATGGGGATCTTTTCCCACGTGGGGTTCTGCAGCGAGGTAGTATCTGACAGGGTACCAATTTCATATCGAAGTATATGAAATCCCTGTTGGAGTAGTGAGGTTCAACCTACAAGGTCACCACTCCTTTCCAGTCCCAAGACAATGGTTTGGTGGAGAGATTTAACAAAACCTTGAAGGGCATGATTAAGGGTCTAACGAAACCCATGAGGCATAAGTGGGACGTCCTCTTACTGTGGAAATCGCAGAAATTACAGTTAACATAAGCTTAAGCCATTTTTGGGTATGGCAGCCATTTTAGTTAGTCATGTGCTCGCCATGTGCTTCTCCCGTCTTCACTGTTGCCTGCCCTTGTATTTCGCTTGAGTCATCAACTATTATTAACTCCTTCAGCACTGAGCCAGAGCAATGTATGATCAGAAAGGCCTCTAGCTGCCAGAATGCATCTGTATTAGTGTATAACTGTCAGGCTATTCCAACTGATGTAAGGGGGTTTTGTTACTCCTCCCACACTGTTGACTAAGTAGTTTGCAGTTGTCCATATATGTGAATAGCTATTCTTATGTATACTTGTACCGCCTCTTTTTGAGTCTTCATGCATACTCAGCTATAAACTGGCCATAAAAGGCCTGTGGTGTCTGTACTCCTTGGACTACCTCCTACAGTGGCCTGAGGGTACTGTATTGACGTAGTCTCCCTCAAGAGAGTTTAATAAGCCTATTTTCCTTGATATTACAGCTTCCGTGCCAATCTCTATTTTGTTAGTCTATGGACTTTAGGACAAAGAAGGGCGAACCCCTGCACCAGTGGGCCCCTGAAAAGGCTCACTCCCACATTACCATGCCTTTCCTTTGCATATGGGGAGGTACCATAGAAGTCATTAGGGGTTAGTTCCTTTGAGCTTCAGTATGGGCACCCTTTGAGAGGATCTCTTGGTTTTGTAAAGGAAGGCTGGGAGACAGCTCCCAGGAAAACTCCCCAGAATGTATTTAGCTACATGCTGGTTGTCAGGAACCAAACTTCATGCTTCAGGAAACTCACTCAGATGAACCTTAAAGCCAGCCAGGAGGAAATACAACGATGGTATGACCAGCATGCCACTCTGGTAGGGTTTTCAGCATGGCCTGAAAGTGTTGATCATGACCTCCAGTGCAGTCTTGAGCTCTTCAAGATAAGTGGACTTGGTGGTGGAGCGCAAAAGCGATGTCACCTATGTGGTGAATTTGCAGACTCTCAGGAACCCTTTAAGGGGCCTCCAAGTGAACCACATCTAACCTCACTTTGAGAGGTCTGAAGTAAGCATGTTCTTGGCAACAGATGAAGGGGTGGAAGAGGAGAGTGAACCTCTTCCTGACCTCCTGTCTACCAAGGAGCATGATGGGTCAGTGCAAGGTGTGAACCTCTCCCCGACACTGACCCCAGAGCAGCAGAGTGACTGTCCCACGTTGTTGGCGCAGTTTGTCTTCAGTTTCTCCCTGACCCAGGTGTCACCCATTGGTGTACCCATTACACAGACACTGGTGACACTCCTCCTGTTAAACACAAAATTTACAGACTGACTGGCAAGGTCAGAGCGGGCATCAAAGAAGGGGTTTCTAAGATGCTGGTGTAAGTGGTGATAGAGCCCTCCAACCTTGGGCCAGCCCAGTGGTCTTGTCTCAAAGGCTGCTGCACCCGGTGACACTCCTGAACTTTGGTTCTGTGTGGACTAGCATGGGCCCAATGCCATCACCAGGACTGGTTGACAATAGGGAGATAGGTCCTGGGACGTAAGATCAGCTAGACCATATATAATATTATAAGAAGACAAGTGCTGACCATACAAGAAACTTCTAATTTCTCCTCATTTGGAGTGACAAATCTACTTGAGTCTAAAATGTGTCTGGTATTTTATTTATACCTTTGAATTTTATTTTTCAGGAATTAGAAAATTGATTTGTTCGAAAAAGACATACCACATATATTACACATAAATCAACATATACTTCGTCACAATACTATCAAATCTAAACAACAATACATGAATGACAACATATCATATATACATTAGCACTACGGTTTGTGCTACAACAACAATATTCATAATTTACACTATCTTTTTGAGGAGTGAAGTATATTCACAAAAAGGAAGAATCAAATGAAGACAAAACAATATCAATGTCATAAACAATATTGGATGAAACTGAAAGAATTAATCAAAATTTCAGTCATTAAAGGATTCAGTTATTCCTAACTGTTCCAATACTTGTCTCCAATGGGCCGACGCGTTTCGAACTCGCTATTTAAATTCGTGTGTTCTCATCAGGGCTTTTCACTTTTTCCTGCATGGTGCGTGCAAAAAATATGAAATAAAATTCATCGGATCCTATTTTATGTTTTTAAAGCCTCTTATTATCACTTTGAGATTAGCTGCAAAGTTCATACCTTCATAGGTTCTCGCAGTTACGTAGGGTTCAATTTATCTGTGCGGAGGTCCCTGTCGCAGTTTAGCTGAAATATGAAGAAACCAAAATTGTGGAATCAATTACAGGGAAGAGCCCGTCAGCTGATGCCAAAGCTCTCACTGCATTCTCATACCTTTATCGGTGTTTGTCAAATCCAATCTTTTCTTTAAACGTGGAGTTTAGTAAGTCAGTGATCCCGCTTTTTATCAGGGGCGCCCATGTGGGTCCTGTTTGCCTGCCTAAACAAAAAGGTCATGTATTTGAAACAAGTCCTAAGCAAATAATTTCGAGTGGTTTTCCTACCCATTAATCATGCATACAAGTAAGTACCTGCTATCGCCGCTCGGCGTTGTCCCTGCTGGCTTCTGATTGCAGAATTTGTTCGTTTATTTAATGTGGGCGCTCCGTTCCCTGGAGGGAAGACAGGCATTCAATCACAAATAACTTGCCAGTTTATGTGCGTCTATGCTAGTTCGTGTGCATGGGGGCTTCACATACCTAGTATCAGCTGCTCTCTGCTGCTCTGGGCTTCACTTCCCCTTCGCAGTCGATCTGCATCAATGCGCCATTTTGGAAGGGAGGTGTGCTATTATGATGCATCACATGGTGCGGGGTTTGTGGGACATGTAGTCCACATCAGTTTCTTGAAAAAGTACAACGTGTTATAGTCTTGAAATCTCCGACATGGAGTTCAACCCAGTCTGTAGACTGTTGAATTTTAATATCAGATATGCCTCCTTTTTCAATAAGGCATCATCCACATCCAGGACTCTTTTATTATGCCCTATTGTATACAAGACAGTCCACCTGAAATCCGTTTCTGAATGGCCCTGATCTGTAAAGTGTTGGACCATGGGGGCGGACAGAACCTTATTTTTAATTCGCGATCTGTGTTGTGTGATGCGAATATTAATTTGCTGGTTCGTTTTTCCAATATACAGTTTCCCGCAGCCGCAGATGATTGCATAAACCACATTTTTGGTTTTGCAGTTGCTGAAGTCTTCGTTTGTCCATTTTATGTTTCTGTGAGAAAATTCACTACCCTCAATTGTGGTATCGCAGGATACACAATTTCCACATCTATGGTGGCCTTTGATTTGTTTCAAACCCCATACTGAAAGTAAATCATGCTTGGGTTTTTCTATCCTTGCATCTGCTCGAACAATCTGCTGGCCTATGCTGCGATTTTTCATAAAAGCAAAGAGTGGTCTCGGAAATGGGCACTCCAGCTCTTCCAATAAATGCCAATTCTTCAATATGGTTTGGCGGACCTGATGGGAGTGAGGGCCAAACGTTGTAACACAGACCATTTTGTCTGGTTCTTTTTTCTCTTTGCGTGCAAGGAGGCACTCACGTGGAGTATAGCGTGTATAGCGTGCTCGCTTGCGTGCATGTTTTAATAACTTTTTAGGGTATCCCTTTATGATCATTTCATCACAAAATCAACATATACTTCGTCACAATACTATCAAATCTAAACAACAATACATGAATGACAACATATCATATATACATTAGCACTACGGTTTGTGCTACAACAACAATATTCATAATTTGCACTATCTTTTTGAGGAGTGAAGTATATTCACAAAAAGGAAGAATCAAATGGAGACAAAACTGATTTACTTTCAGTATGGGGTTTGAAACAAATCAAAGGCCACTATAGATGTGGAAATTGTGTATCCTGCGATACCACAATTAAGGGTAGTGAATTTTCTCACAGAAACATAAAATGGACAAACGAAGACTTCAGCAACTGCAAAACCAAAAATGTGGTTTATGCAATCATCTGCGGCTGCGGGAAACTGTATATTGGAAAAACGAACCAGCAAATTAATATTCGCATCACACAACACAGATCGCGAATTAAAAATAAGGTTCTGTCCGCCCCCATGGTCCAACACTTTACAGATCAGGGCCATTCAGAAACGGATTTCAGGTGGACTGTCTTGTATACAATAGGGCATAATAAAAGAGTCCTGGATGTGGATGATGCCTTATTGAAAAAGGAGGCATATCTGATATTAAAATTCAACAGTCTACAGACTGGGTTGAACTCCATGTCGGAGATTTCAAGACTATAACACGTTGTACTTTTTCAAGAAACTGATGTGGACTACATGTCCCACAAACCCCGCACCATGTGATGCATCATAATAGCACACCTCCCTTCCAAAATGGCGCATTGATGCAGATCGACTGCGAAGGGGAAGTGAAGCCCAGAGCAGCAGAGAGCAGCTGATACTAGGTATGTGAAGCCCCCATGCACACGAACTAGCATAGACGCACATAAACTGGCAAGTTATTTGTGATTGAATGCCTGTCTTCCCTCCAGGGAACGGAGCGCCCACATTAAATAAACGAACAAATTCTGCAATCAGAAGCCAGCAGGGACAACGCCGAGCGGCGATAGCAGGTACTTACTTGTATGCATGATTAATGGGTAGGAAAACCACTCGAAATTATTTGCTTAGGACTTGTTTCAAATACATGACCTTTTTGTTTAGGCAGGCAAACAGGACCCACATGGGCGCCCCTGATAAAAAGCGGGATCACTGACTTACTAAACTCCACGTTTAAAGAAAAGATTGGATTTGACAAACACCGATAAAGGTATGAGAATGCAGTGAGAGCTTTGGCATCAGCTGACGGGCTCTTCCCTGTAATTGATTCCACAATTTTGGTTTCTTCATATTTCAGCTAAACTGCGACAGGGACCTCCGCACAGATAAATTGAACCCTACGTAACTGCGAGAACCTATGAAGGTATGAACTTTGCAGCTAATCTCAAAGTGATAATAAGAGGCTTTAAAAACATAAAATAGGATCCGATGAATTTTATTTCATATTTTTTGCACGCACCATGCAGGAAAAAGTGAAAAGCCCTGATGAGAACACACGAATTTAAATAGCGAGTTCGAAACGCGTCGGCCCATTGGAGACAAGTATTGGAACAGTTAGGAATAACTGAATCCTTTAATGACTGAAATTTTGATTAATTCTTTCAGTTTCATCCAATATTGTTTATGACATTGATATTGTTTTGTCTTCATTTGATTCTTCCTTTTTGTGAATATACTTCACTCCTCAAAAAGATAGTGTAAATTATGAATATTGTTGTTGTAGCACAAACCGTAGTGCTAATGTATATATGATATGTTGTCATTCATGTATTGTTGTTTAGATTTGATAGTATTGTGACGAAGTATATGTTGATTTATGTGTAATATATGTGGTATGTCTTTTTCGAACAAATCAATTTTCTAATTCCTGAAAAATAAAATTCAAAGGTATAAATAAAATACCAGACACATTTTAGACTCAAGTAGATTTGTCACTACAAATGAGGAGAAATTAGAAGTTTCTTGTATGGTCAGCACTTGTCTTCTTATAATATCACCAGGACTGGGGCACACCCCATCCCCAGAGTTAATGAGCTCATAGACCGGCAGGGAGCTGCCAAGTTCCTCAGCACGTTTGATATAACGTCTGAGTACTGGCAGATTGCCTTAACGGAGGGGCCAAGGAAAGGTCTGCATTCTCAACACCAGAGGGGGACTACCAGCTCCAGGTGATGCCCTTTGGGTTCAAGAATGCCCCTGCTACTTTTGAGAGGTTGGTCAACCAGGTGTTGGCTGGACTGGAGGATTTCAGTGCTGTATACCTGGATGATATCGCAGTGTTCCGTTCCAGCTTGGAAAATCACTTGTGCCACCTCTGGGAAGTGTTGAAGGCTCTGCAGAGGGTAGGCCTTATGATCAAGGCTAGTAAGAGCCAGATCAGGCAGGGGTCTATGGTGTACTCAGAGCACCAGGTAGGAAGTGGCCAGGTTTGGCCCCTACGGCCTAAAATTGACACCATTCTGGCTTGGGAGTCCCCTAAGACCCAAACAGAGATGAGAGCCTTCTTAGATCTCACTGGTTACTATAGGGGATTTGTCAAGGGCTAAGGTACCATTGTTGCCCCCTTGTCTGAGCTGACTTCCAGGAAGCAGCCCAGGAAGGTGATCTGGACCGATGCCTGCCAGACAGCTTTTGATGGCCTAAAGGCAGCCATAAGCACAGTGCCCGTGTTCAAGGCACCCGATGTCTCCAAGGAATTCGAGTGCAGACTAAGACGTCATAGCATGGTGCGGGAGCGATACTCTCACAACTGAACATGGAGGGCCTAGACCAGCCTATAGTCTTCCTTAGCAGGAGACCAGTTCTTAGGGAACAGAGGTGGAGTGCCATAGAGCGAGAAGCTATTGCTGTGGTCTGGGCACTGAAGAAGCGAAGACCCTACCTGTTTGGGACTCACTTCCAAGTTCAGACAGACCACAGGCCCTTCAGATGGTGAATGCCGAAAACTGTTGAGGTGGTCAATCTCTCTACAGGAAATGGACTTTACATTGGAACACCGCCCAGGCACAGAAAACGCCAACACTGATGGTCTGTCCAGGTTCTTCCGACTTAGTGAAGAGAACTCCCAGGTGGTTGAGTAGTTCTCTCTACTTTCAGCTGGAGGGGACGTGTGTTAGACCTGGTATCTTTTGGCATGTTTCTCCTGTTTTTTTGCTTTCTGGTCTCCTGTTATCAATGGTATCTTGGACATCCTATCGCTGGTGTAGTGCCTCTGTGTACTTTCTCGCTGCTGTTTAGTGTTAAAGTGTGAGTGGTCCTAGTGTAAATTGTGTTTTTGGAATGGTGTTTCCATGTTTGGCTTATTTGATTTATTACTACATCCCTAGTACAGTGCTCTGTGTGTGACCAGTGCCTGTACATCAATTGCTGCTAGTGGGCTTGCAGCACTGGTTGTGCCACCCACACAAGTAACCTTTCAATGGTGTCTCAGACCTGCCATTGCAGCGTCTGCATGCAGTGTTTATTGCCATGTCGACCTGGCAAGTGCCCCCACTTGCCAAGTCCAAAACTTTCCTTTTTCATACATGTAAGAAACCCCTCAAGTAGGCCCTATGTACCCCCATAGGAAGGGTGCATTGTATGTGAAAGGTAGGCCATGTCCTGGTGTGTAACATGTCCTGATAGTGAAATACTGCCAATTGAATTTTTCACTGTTGACAGGCGATCTGACCCATAGCCTGACAATGGAGTTGCTTGGTAACATCTTACAAACCTACCTTTCTATTGGGACAAGATAGAGGAATAAAGTTTAGTGTACCTGAACTTAGGATTTAAAAATGTGTCTTTTAGTAAAGATGATATTTATATTATGTGTCTGAAAATACCATTTGTACAAAGTGGGTATTTTCTTGCCTGGCCATTCTGTGTGTCTCTGCTGGTTTGTGTATTGACTGGCTGGTTTTGGAGTGACAGGAGCTGGGGATGTTCATTCACTGTAAATTGCCACACAGGGTTGAGATGCAGCCTGCCTTTCCTGGGTGACTCATGGTAGGGCTGAATAGGCCTGGTCTGCATTTAGAATGGTGTGAGGAGTTTTCACTAACCCCAGAATTGTCAGTGTCTCCTCTGCACAATGCAGTCTCCAGCACCTGTAGTGACGCTAGGCCAGAGATGGCAGAACTGGTTTGGACTGGGCTCAGAGACCCTTGCTAAAAAGAGAACAAAGAGTAAATGTGGTGTGTTCGCCTGCAGGAGATGCTTCTGTCTTGGGCAGAGATAGGACTGGGCTGAACTTTCTGCAACTTCATTTTTGAGCTTCTCCAAAGGCTTGAGGTAGAGCTTGTCCCTTGTTCAAGAAGTCTCAGGAACAGCAAAGACTTCAAGTTCATCTGCTACCAGTACTGGGAACTGTGTGTTTTGTGCTGCAACAGAAGAAAAAGCAACCCAACACCATCAATGATGCAGCTGCTGACTCCGTGTCCCGAAGGCACTGCAGAGGGCACTGCCGCACTTCGCACTGCAACCCTGCTCTCATTGATGAAGCCCCGCGCTGCCACCGAGCTGCTGCGTGCACCAGGACCTGTGGGCACCGCACTTTGCAATGCCTCACTTCACACCGCCACCCTTGTATCCCCAAAAACGACACTCCACACCGACATTGACACTGCTCCTTGCACATTGGTTTGAGGGCACCGCTCATAAGAAACATGATGCCATGCCCCATCCCACAATGCAGCCTTGGCCTACTAACCCCGGCACCATCGACTCTGGTTCGTCAGCCGACGACAGTGCTTCATCAACAACAACAACACTGCCTACACCGTGACCTGCTAGCACTCCAACAAGCACCGCCCCACTTCACCCCGCAGCCCTGGTCTCACCGATGCTGCTGGATGACGGTCACAGAGCCTCTGCCTGCACCACAACCTGAGGGCATTGCACACCGCACAGCTGCACTTCACACCACAGCCCCAACACCCGCCGATGCCAGCACTCTGTTCAACCGCATGGAGTTTGATCTGCAATACAGGTGACTTCAAGGGCACTAAGACTCTTGCACCAACCTCCGAACCGACTCTGGCAAACAATGGTTCTTTTTCAGCTCACTGTGAGTTCGCCAACGCACAGCATTTCTAAAGGTACTGTTTTGCGAGTCTTTCCGACACCAATACCGTGATAGGCCCAGACGGAGCTATCACCTTCAAGGAACTGTATTTTAAGTCTATTTTAGCTTATTGAACTGTCTAGTGGATTTTTATCATTTTTGGTCTTGTTTTGAACAGATAAAATATTGGATATTTTTCTAAAACTGGTGTGGTGTTCTTTTGTAGTGTGTTCACTGTATTACTGTTGGTTATGTGCAAATGCTTTACACCCAGCCTCTGAGATAAGCCTGATTGCGGGTGCTAAGCTGCCAAGGGGGTGAGCAGGAGTTATTCCAGTTGTGTAGCCCCCTTACCCTGACGAGGAGGAAAGGACCCTACTTGGACAGGGTAACAACCTGCTAACTAGAGACCCCCATTTCTAACAATCACCTTATATCCTGGTTGGCAAGAGATGGGGAGTCCTGTGTCATGGATGCATTGTGCAGCAGAGAAGATGCGAGTTCCATGTGATGAGATGTGTCGCACAGCAGCCATTCCGAGGGGCTACGAAGTGCTCTGTGATACTCTTGCATGGAGATCAGTCGTGCAGCGGCGGTTGTGATGAGCTTCATTGGGTCAGATGATGTCCTTACATGGAGAGATTTGTCTTCACAGTCGAGCTGTGATGGGCTGTGCAAAGTCCACGCATTGGGGAAGACCATGCAGCAGAGGTGATGCGTCAGTTCCGAGGGCAATGCATCGAGCAGCAGAGGTGTTGCTGCGGTACTGTGGGAGATCCAAAGTGCTGTAGAGGAGATGCATCAGTTCTGCTGAATCCACAGCAGGCTGGAAGAACACCTTGAGGCCCACTTCCAGGGGTCCTGGACTGGTATGACACCACTTGGGAAGGCAGAACTCACAGATGGCAGAGTCTAGGGCTGGGTTTAAGGTTGTTGGAAGGCTGTAATGTTCCTGTGACAGCCAAGTTTTCCTTGAAGTCATTCTGGGGATCTGGGTTTAGAGATAAAGATCCTGTCCTTCTCACAAAGGCAAGAGGGCAGCAGGTCAGCAAAGCTGGCTAAGAGTTCTTCAGAGCAGCAGTCCTGAAGATTGGCAGTCCTTTCAGCAGCACAACAGTCCTTCTTCCTGGCAAAGTTCACAGGTCTTGAAGTGTCCAGAAGCGTTGGGGTAGGAGGTATGTTATTTATTCTTGTGCCTACTATGACAAGGAGGAAGCTTCTAGAGGTTTCCACTCCTGAGGTGCCAGACATACCCTTCCTACCTGTCCTGGCTCCACCTTGTCTTGGGTCACAAAAGACCAGTGTCAACCCTTTTGCAAGAGTGCTCAAGCAGATCCATTGTGATTTGCAAGTGTGGTAGGTGACGACTCCTCCCCCTCATTAACTCAGAGTGTCCCATCCTGCCAACACCTATTTTACTTTTCTCTCACTGTCTGAGAGTAATAAACAAAGACCAACTGCCAGCTACCCCTAGTCATGTGACCCAGGATCAGGCTGCAGGTAACAAATGGCTAGGACAAGAAAATGTCAACTTTCTATAAAAGTGGCATTTTCAGGATTGTGATTAAAAATCGGGCTTTAATACTAAAAGGGATTTGTAATTACAATACTTTAGACACCAAACTCGAACTATCTGTCTATCTGTTCCCAATCAGAAGTTACAGCTTATTCAGTGCAATAAGGTACCTTCAATTTTATCCTGTAGGAGAGGTAGTCCTTACAGTAGCGTAAAATGGTTTAAGAGTTTTTTACTACCACGACGAGTAATAATTAAATGTACATGTCCAACTTTTTTAATATATTGAACCCTGCCATCTGGGCAGTTCAGGGCCTACCCTAGAGGTGACTTATATGTGTTAAAAAGGAAGGTGTGGGCCTGGCAAAAGTTTTGTTTTGCCAGGTCGACATGGCCATTTACAACTGAATACACAGGTTACAATGGCAAGCCTGAAGGGCTACATAACTGGGTGGGACGATTAGTGCTGCATGCCTCCTAGTAGCATTTAATTTACAGGCCTGGACACAGGTAGCACCACTTTACCAAAGCCAATTCTGCTGTATTTGAAGGAGAGAGCACATGCATTTTGGCTAGCAATGGTAAAATTTGAAGAGTCCTAAAGCAAGCAAAAATTAAGTCAGCACAACAGGAGGGTTGAATGCAAAAAAGTTAGAGAAGAACATGCCAAAGATGCCAGGTCTAACAGTCCAACTCTTAGATTTAGGCGGCAAAGCAGCAGTTTGAATTGTAGCTCGACAATGATGTGTTTGATTTCAAGAGCACTTTGTGGGCAACAGCCTTTGGCCTTGCCCTGCTGGAGAACTTTAAGTTCCTTAAAAAAGTCAGAAGGTAAAACCTTTGACCAGGCCGACTTGCATGGTATATTTGACCTCTGATCCATGGCTTTCAACCTAAAATTATGCCTATCGCCTGGACAACTGTTAAGAGTGACTTTTAATTGGTGCTTTACTCTTTCTTGGTGCGTTCTACCCCATAAATTCAAAAATTCATATCTCTGGATCCCCTTCACCTTCTCCAATGGCCTTGGTATCTTTTTGCTTAATTCATTTTTCAAAAATGTCCTGAAGTTTTTGGGAATTTTATACTGTTGTAATCTTTACCTTGAAAATGTTGGTACTGCTTGAGCATAGCCCGCACTCCTCTGGAGATTGCCTGCTGCCTTTGCCATAACTTCCAGCAGTTGAGCATAAATTCTCTCGGAATTTAGTTTTGTCTTAACCAGACGAGGGTCAATGAGTGAGTTTATTGAGTTGGTAGAGGTTCCCCTCTCTAAAATTAAGACCCCCCTTTTTGACAGTATGGGAATAGGAAGTAATGCTCAGATTTCTTAACAGGACTCTTCAATAATGCAATTTCTCTTGTGTCCCAAAATGCCATCATTTTCTAAGTGTATGGGTACTTCTATACAGGGTTTGTTTTAGTGATACTCTTCCCTATATAAAATTCTTTTATGAGCCATTCCAGAGTAGGGTAGAAGCTAAAGGTGGGAAAGTGCAATCCACTTTGGGAGGGGTTTAGAAAACATTGTACCTGTCAGGGAGTTGATAGCACCTCAAAATGTGTCCGCTAATCAGAGTGATAAAGATTTCCAATAAGTAATCAGATTATTCCATACTGACAAAATGAGTGGGGATACTGTAGCTTACAACTTTGCATCTCACCAAGCTGCACTGGGAATTAATGCAGGATACAAAAAAGATATATATTGCAATTTCCCACACCAACATGACACTTGGAGGTCTTCTACGCCATGCTCAATATGACTGGACCCAATGGCTGTTCAAAAAATCTCATAAAGGCACCCCCCTTCAACTCAACATGACTATGGGCCAGATGTATCAAAGGGTTTTACCCAGTCTGTGTCTAAGGGAAAAAGTGTTCATACATATGGCCCTATAATACTTAAATCAACAGGGTGAACATCAATACTCAAGTATTCCGTCTTGCAGGTTGAACCATTATCAACGCAAAAAATAAGCATCAAGACGCCCAGCTAAGTGCATGTTTAAAGCTTTCAAAGCACTGCTGTCCAGCCGAACTATATGCAGTATAAAATAGCCTCTGGAATAACTGATTTGATTTCATTTAAAAACAGCTTTGAGAATACTAACAGCTAGATTCATCATTGAAAAATGGGCTCGCAAAGGGCCAGATTCTCAGAATCTGGCCCTTTGCGAGCGCAATTTTTGCATTTGGGATTCATCATCCCAAATTCAAAAATCGCTAATAGCGAAATCGCATATTTGCGAGGAATTGCATTTAAGGAATCTCTATGTGAGTTTCCTTAAATGCAATTCATTAACCATTTTTTATTTGCGAATTCGCTATTTCTGGCCGCTATTTACCGCGAAGTCTGACTTCGTGGTAAATAGCAAAAACTTAGAAAAATGCACTTTAGTGCATTTTTCTAAGTGGTATGTTACACACACACATGTCCTTTGGACATGTGTGTGCGCAACATCAGGCTAAATTTACATTTCAGGGGTGCCACAGGGTGTCCTTTGGACACCCCTGCACCCTGGAAATCGCTAACTCAAAATGCGAATCGCTAATAGCGATTCGCACATTGATATGTCTTCCCATTCATTTCTATGGGCCTTTAGGCCCATAGGAATGAATGGGGAGTTATTCCTTATTTGCGATTAGCAATTAGCTAATCGCAAATAAGGAAGCTGTAGGAATCGCAAGAAATATTGCGATTCCTACATGAATCCCGTTTTGCGAGTCTGTAATAGCGATTCCTCATTATTCGCTGTTACAGACTCGCAAAACATGCCGATGATGAATCTGGCTGTAAATGTTTCCTTTGGACGCCCCTCGGACAGAGAGGTGGACTGACATGGCCATCAGGTGCTTATTACAGCACCTATTACGGGGCAGATCGGCCCAGACTCCTTGATACATATGTGTCACACACTTGATATCTGTCATCCTTGGACTTGGTAAAAAATATATATGGTTCCCGCACTATGGTATGAAATGTCGATGGCCACTAGCCTGGGATATTTGTACATACACAGTAGCTTGCCCTGAAGAAATCCAGTGTCTGGACGAAACACGTTGGCTGCTTTGTGCTGTAAATCTTGGGATGTTCTTTTCAAGAGAAAATAAATAAAAGAGAAGAACCTGAAAAGTTGCCTTCTGGAATTTGATTGGGCCTCATATGTTGTGTGATGCATCACTAGTTTAGTTGTGAACATAATTTACCATATGGCAACATCCAGGGGCAGCTGATTGTAGGAGTGAATCCACATGTTTTTTAATCAAATATGAATATTTTAAATACATTGGGGATAAAGACAGGGTGTGCTTTTCATGACTTACTGTCCTAAGCCTCTATAGCATTGATTACTAAATTTGATAACTTAAAACATAAAAATAATCTGCATTATAAAATCCATTTATGAGGGTAAAAATTAGAAAACTATTGCAGCGAATTGCAAAATTGTATGAAATCCTCAGTATGGAAGATAAGTGAATATTTCAAAAACACCAATAAACTTACAATTTCTGAAGAAAAATAGCAATTTGAGTCGATAATATTTTAACTGAGAAAACAATTAAAAAGAGAAAGTAAACGGTATATAGTCACAAAAACAATGAGTATGACTGAGATGTTACCCAATGACACCTGACAGAGGGCAGTATATAAAAGTAGTAATTATTAATATTGATTTATTATGTCTATTTACAGTACTCCATCTTCCATCTTTACCATAATTCACTATGTTACATAAAGGCAAAATGAGACGAGATACAAAAAGGGAAAGCATTACTGTGAGAAAGTCCCTATTTTTTTTATGGTTCTACCCCTTTTTAGGTCGAGTATTTATACTCGAACCTATTACATCTGAACCAAAGTCTCTTAAGCCAGCAGATTTGCTACAATGCATGTTGGGCACTCGAGCATGAAGCTTCCCCGGGTGCGCGCTTGTGCCGAGAGCTTCACACTTCAAAGGAATGCTCTCCCCCGCCACCCCTCTGAGCAATGCCTCTTCTCTCACCCTTTCGCTATCTCCCCCGCCCTCCCACCTTCAGCCCTTTCCTCTGCAGCACACTCTCTTCCCCCCTCCCTCCTCCTCACCCCAACTCGTGTCTCTCACACCACAGGCTACTCCCCCTTCCCACCCAGCAATGCCAAGAGCTAATCCCTCCCACTTACTGGCTCCCCTGCTCCCCCACCCGACTTGAAAGGAAGCCTCGCACACCATGACCAGGAAAACACACACAAACACATTCACAGCGCGATTTTTTTTCTGTGTTTTAAGCGCTCGCTGCTGACATCTTCAGTTATGTAATAAAGGTCATCAGTAAGGGTGGGCGTCCGAATCGGCTACGCCCACGGAGTAGGCGTAGTGTTGCCTTCTACGCATTTTGCGTAGACAGCGTAGCCGGCAACACTACGCCCACTCCGTGAGCGTAGCCGAGTCGGCCGCCTCCCGCCTCCCTCCCGCCCTCCACTAGATACTTTATTTAAGCAATTACACGGATTAAAACAATTTTAAAGCACTTACCTTGTCCGGGGCTCGTCCGGGTCTCCCTCTTTGAATAGCGTCCTTTTCCTGGATACCAATGCGCATGCGCGGGCGGCCGCGCATGCGCATTTCTCGGGAGAAATGCGCATGCGCGGCCGCCCGCGCATGCGCATTGGTATAGTATTAATTATAGTTAAATATAGTTAATTAATAGTTAATAATTAATTATAGTAGTAATAATGCTAGTATCTACAATTATAGTAACTAATATATATTAAAATAATGTAAAACGGTTGTTAATACATCCATAATAAAGTAACTGATATTCTCTTCAATTGTTTTTTTTTAACAAATATAGTGTGTACCAAAAAAGAAATTATTATCTTCTAATGTCTGGCCCTCAATATTCTTGAGATGACGATATTTTTGACACAATATTGTTACACCTTAATATTTTTAAGAAAAGGATTTGAAATGTATGTCAGAGAGGGACTTTGGAGAGATAAAGGCCACTGTTGGAGCGTGGTAGTGAGGCAATTCATGTAAAAGGAAGGGGGAGAATGTGGGGGGACACCTAAAAGATTGATGCGCCAGGCGCCACCAGCACTAAAGCCAGCCCTGCATGAAGCCAACCACTGACAGCAGAGAGAGAAAAAAAGTTGGTTGTAGCTTCTACACTGCTATTATCAATAAACAGTTTACTGCTTTCCCTTCAAATCAAGTTTCAAATCCTAAATATGTAAAATGGGGTGACTACCCCATACAGAATGCTATTTCTCACTGCTGGTAAAACTGCAGCACGAAGCCCTATATGAAATCTATCGGCATTGTGTTTTTATAAAAGCAATATCTGAGCATTGGAAGTTCAGTTTCAGCTCTGTTGGATCGGCAGTCCTTTCCTTTCAGAAGTCCCAAGCACTCCCAGGCCTTCAGTGGAAATAGAACCGCGCGTTGAAACCCTCATTTACACACATTTAGGAGTACTTTACTTCAGATCATAAAAGATCCCCCAAATATTCACTACGAAGAAAAATCTATATCTTAAACTGAAACATGAAAAATGCAACCCTCTTCTTATATACCTTTTTCATGCAGTATGAAACATTCATTCAGCGCTTGTGCGCACCATGAGAAAAACCTTAACTTGCATTACGGAAAGTAAGAAATATATTTTAAGCAAATTTGAATGATGTGACAGTGGTTTATTTATATGAAATTTAAAATATTAAAATATAAGCATGTTTTTATATAATGAAAAACATACTTTGCCGCTATGAAGGTTAGCACCTGCTTGGGCATAACTGGCTTGCAAGTTGCAATAGTACCTTTCGTCACTGCTTTTGATGCCATTTCAAAGAGCCTAATTTCTTCAGTTTTATATAGCGCAAACATGAGCACCATTTACATCACACAACCACAAATGAATTTGTTGAATCACATGATGCGAACCCATGTGACTCTTGAATCTGCTTTTTCAGCTCGAAAGTCGGCAGCTCTACAACCTCACCCACAAGAGCAGAAGCATGTTCAACATTATATACAACGAAGTCATAGCTCTTGCTTAATTATCTTATGCGATGTACAACCACTGACAAAGCCAATAGTCCTGACTTGTTGAAGGTGTAAAGTTATATGCTGTGTTATATATCTGGATGAATTGACAGAAGCAGCAAAATACCAGCACACTATGCTTAGTACAGATAAAGTGTTTTAAGCTACGCCCTTAATACATAGGCCATGTCCCTATGAGAGACCCCCCACTTTTTTCATCCCACGTAAAGCCATGGTAGCAGGAAAAACGTTGTGGCTGCCGGCTGCGCACTCAGTACGCACTCCTAAGAGGGTGGCCCCTTAGTGGCCAGTCTGCAGGACCCCTGGGGAGGGGGGGGGGGAGTCCCTCACTTCCGGCGCTTGCCCGTGTCATGTCCGGGACCTGGTGGGATGGGGCCAGGTACCTATACCGGCCCCATCAGGTGCCCCACCATCATAACTAGCAGTTTCATATTGTCTGCACCAAAAAAAGACTTAGTTATGCTTTTTGCACTACAGTGCGATTTTATTTATTAGGAAATTCGTATAACATGTTTTAGGTAAGCCCGGGTAAAAATGAAATTTTGCCGACATAATTCACGTACTTTTTGGAACATCACAATAAGTTTGTTATGTGACATTTCTGAAAATAAGTTACGTCACATTGTGTAATTACACTGCAATTCGCATCATATTTAACATCACAGGACAGAAACACCTTTAGCAACCAGAATCTGAGCAGCTGCTGTTTATGACAAATTTTTCTTTCCACCTATTTTTTTAGCACAAAATGTGAAGTTGCTTCAAATGCTGATATGAGGACACATTTCAAGCTAACGTATAGCACAAAATGATGGACTTGCATTTCGTGAAATTACATGTAATTTTGCATAATTATCCCGATTATTCACTTAATTACTTGAAAGTAAATTACATGGAGAGCCAGAAACTCGTTAATGTGCTGTATCTTCATTACGGAAAACTACCGCAAAATCACACAAGAGTATGTGGAATTACGCAAGGAGCGTAACTCTGCACTTAGCCTAGTTTCCTAGTGCATAATGTACCCTCGCATCCTCGATGAATCCGAGGAAACGTTTCTGGATAAGAAAATATTGCAAAATGCAACAGAATTGCTCCTGCTATGTTCCTATGCTCTAGGGTAGTCATCTTTGCCACAAACTAATCTAATATTTGGCAATTTTGGTTCGCAAGAGTAAAGCGGAATTGCCGCAATTACTCCAACAATGTTGGCCTAATTAGACTTTTTCCTGCAAATCACGCAAATTTCAGACACCAGTTTTTTAAAGTTTATTTTGCCCATGTCAAAGGCTTTACAAATTGAAAAAAACCCACAAAAAAGCTTGCGATTCCAAACTGTTTTTTATTGTTTCATTAATTTATGAAAAGATAGGATTTTGTAGAAGATTAAACGTCCGATGTTAAATGAAGGTTGTTCATTTAGGTAAGACATAAATGGACAGCTTTGCATTTCAGGTGAATGGTTTTAGTTTTCAGGATTCTGACTTGGAATACAAGTCATTTTCGTATTTTTTCCTTGCCACGAAATATATAGTGGTCAACGCACGCAACATACAGTTAGATCTACGTGGATAAAAAAAAATACACACTGTTTTTTGCTGCTGCAAAATCGGAACACGGTTCTAAATTGGACGTCAGCGCAAACTGTCACCACCCAGACACTGTACCTGATGCAGCCACTGGGTGTAAAAAAAAGTGCAAATCACACTTTGTGCCAACCTAAAATATTTGGAGCCTATTCTGACAGTAAAACATACATTAGGCATGTGCAGTAGGATAAGGGACAGCAGCTTGGATCCCGGAGCCAATCTTCGTTTTGCGGAAGTAATTTGTTTACAGTGTAAATGCTTAGAATTAGAAATATATAATTGTAAACATACGTATTCGAATAGATCTATGTTGCTCAATAATGACTCCATAGCAAGTATAGGGTTTCACTTCAGGGTCACTCTTAACAAACATCCTATTCCAATAAGTGTGTAAGGAAATCCACACGAGCGAGCCAGCATGCACGAATGCGATGCATCGATTACTTCTTAACAGTAACATACATACACAGGCAGGACATGTTTTGGCCACTCCTAAGCCCTTTACAGAAATCAAAATTCAAATGTTGCTTAGAAAAATGCATCTATTCTCACATTCGTGATCAGCAATTACACTTAAACCAAAGATCTCCATATGAACACTCTGCTCCCATTCAGTGGCATTCCCGAGGGGACTGAAGCACGTTAGGTTGTTTGTAGAGTTCATGAAAGCCTTCGGCACTAGTGCACTCGCAGGTGGTGCTGCTGGGCTGTAGCAAGACACTTCCTGATCTACACACAGATGTTCCTGGGGCTTATCTTTCAGGAGCACTGTTACTTTACTCCTAGGTATTCAGGAGTAAGCTGGGAGGACTAGTTGAGTACAGCATGACTGCCTATAGAAAAATAATGACGACTGAAGCCCATACATTTATGAAAGTAATTCACTCTAATCAAAATATGAGAGACTTTTATTCAAGCGCTACGCATTCACGATATAGAATATTCCTTCATTTTGATCGTAAAAATGTACTAATACGTATATACTGTTTTTCTTTAGGCACCTTAATTGGTTGAATCTTATTGTACCCCATTATATATATATATATATATATATATATATATATATATATATATGGTAATGGGGTGCAATTAAATGTATATATATACACGGGACATTTCACGTTATATATATATTGTTTATATGTATAATATTTCGTTTTTAAATTTTATAAATACATTAAAAAAAACTTCACAGTAAAATAGAGGCGTTTTTTTTTTTTAAATGCTGTCCCATAAAGTTCTGAGAAAGGGCTGCTCAGCTAAACATCAGCACATATGCAGACCGAGCCCCACTAAAAAATAAACGGCAGAGTAGTCCCTCTTCGGTCAAGGACCACTTAAACAGGCAACAGAAACCAGCCAGTACAACCCTCAGCCATGCAGGCACCAACAACAATAATGCTAATAACTTACCACACTCTAGTTTTTAACCCGGTCCATAGACGATATATTGCTCTTACATCGCGTCAGTGTCACTCTTCCTAGCAACATAAAAAGTACGAATCAGTCGTCAGGATAGTATGAGTGTGTTGGGGGCACGCGATCCTCTCCTCCGCCAGCGCTGGTCCGAATCCCCTGGACCTTGAAAGGTGTGCGGGGAAGCTGCGGGGCCTCCATTTATGCGCGGACCGTGTGCTGGAGAGCGATGCTCATTGGTGGAAAGTTTTCAGACGGTCTGGATTTCTGCCAGAAAGAGTAATATTCGTACAGGGACCATGCAGCTCCAGGGTTTGCAACTGCCCTCAGCAATTAATTATTTTCGGCAGAACAAGTTTCTTGAGAAGTCATCGGGACGACTTTGAGCCTTGCACCATATTAGTGAACCAGTTGTGGCCACAGCTCTCCTGAGATACGATTGAGAATGATATTAGTACTGTGATTTCATAAGAGTACAAACTGCACACCTTTCTTCTTGCAATTTCTCGAAGTTTTACAAACACATTTAAAAGTCTGCCTAGTTGAAAATACTGACCCATGGTTATTTGCCCTGTTAAATATCGTTTACTATCTTTTCCATTCGGGTACGGCAGAATGGATCAGTTTCGGCATACTCATGGGCGTAGGAAATGTGGGGGATGCGGGGGACATATCCCCCCAGATTTTGGAGTGGGGGGACAAGGGTGGGGGGACGAGGGGACAAAAGAATTTCCCCTCTCCCTTCTGTTATTCGCGGAGCCATTAGTGCGCGAAAGCGCTACCTAATGGCCCTGTACTTGACCTGTGACCTCACCTGCCTGCAGTCAAAGAGGCCACCCACACTCTGCACTTGTTATTCTGCAGTAAGGTTGGCCAGTATGGGAAGGGCAGAGAAGGAAAAAAAAACTATTTTCCGTCATGCCCAGAGAAGGCAAGGACAGTGTCCACTTCTCCTGCTCTGCCTCTGGTAGCTTCCCACCTCCCCCCTCTCTCTCTCTCTTTATTCCTCCATCTCTTTCTGTCTGTCTCGCTTATCCTTAAGTGCTGATTTCAAAAGACAGCTGTTACATACTCTCTCTTACCTCTCCTTTTTTAGGTTTCGCCTGGAGAACGGAGCGTAAGCTCCGCCTCCAAGAGAAATCTCTTGATTTCAGTAAGGACTCTGGAATACGCCCCCCTGTCTCATTGGCTAGCTCCATAAATGGAGGCTAGCCATTGGAACAGAGATCTGTCCGTCATTCACGGACCAGATTCGGGGGCGTTCCCGAGATTTTTTCCCTGGGCGTGCCCTCTGTGTAGTCATGCGGCCGTGGGCGAGGTTTATTTTTTTTTTGTTGACCAGGTTTTTTTGGCCATTCCGCGGCCGACCGCCAACGGAGAAAGCCTTCCCGACTCCCCTCCCGCTGTCCGTTCCCGCCCCCCCCCGTGCTTCATGTTTTTCAAGCGCACATTACCGCGGCCGTGGGCGGGGTTGCCGAAATGCCCGCTCCGTGCTGGGCCTCCGTTGTTCCCCAGGTGAGTGCTTGTTAAATGTATGTGTCAATAAATTATACCTTCCCGCTGTCCGTTCCTTTCCCGCCCACCCCCCCCCTCCGTGCCCGTTACCGCCCCCTCCCACTGTCCGTCCGTAAATGCTTGTTTGTTGTTGTTGGTCAAACAGCTGTGATGTACATTTAATTAATCAGCTGTAGAGAAACCCAACACGGCACGGCCCTTTGAAAAGCACTTCAGCCTATCAGAGCGCGCTGCAGTGACGCACAGTGGTGCTGCAGTCTGTCTTTCTCCCCCCACGCTCGCACTCCTCCAAAACAGCCCCTCCCTTACGAAATGAGCACTGCTGCTCCTAGAAAACAGCTCCTGGAACACTTTTAAATACAGATTTACAGCGGAAAACACAGTTTTAAATAGCGCGAATCACCTTTTAATGCAGTTTAATAGCGCAGGCCACTTTTAAATGCAATTTAGCAACGTGGAACACTTTTATTAAGATTTAAATAGCGCAGATCACTTTCCAATGCATTTCAATAGCGCTGAACACTTTTTATACAGTTTTAAATAACGCAGAACGCCTTACAACATCTCTCACACAAGCAGTGACTGTGACGGGGAGGAGATCACATCCGCTGGCTCGCAGCGTTTTCAGGACAATGTGCGGATGGGGTGCTTTCACTTTCCCTGCCTCTCCCCCATGATCTCCTCCCAGTCACAGAGTCACTGCTTGTGTGAGGCACCAACTCCCCAATGTATCCTTCAGCAGGGCACAAGTCCTAAAAAAAGAAGTGGGGGGACTCTCCAAGGTAGGCGTGGTCACAGGAAGTGACATCACGGCAGGAAGTGACATCACGACAGGAAGTGACATCACAACAGGAAGTGGCATCACAACAGGAAGTGGCATCACATGTAAGGCAGATCTATCATTTGCATATAATGCAAGATTTAACAATTGAAGCTGCTTGGTACTTAAGCCTGTGACTTAAGGTCCCTGCATGGAGGAATTAGCAGCCCAAATGTGGATGAAGTTTGGCGAAGGTGACATGAACACATTTTCAAAACGCTACAGGAAAGTTTAACTGCAAGATTTAGTATACATTACAGGTTCCCAGAGAGGCTGCTTCCCACACTCAACAATGACTATTACACACAGTAGGGCTCCATATTCACGTTATTCTATTGATGAGTGTTATATGTTATCTCCCCACCTATTGTAAACTAGCGACTCTGTATTAAATAGTTTTGTCCCAGCTGCCTCTCTCTAGCTGTGGC
Organism: Lissotriton helveticus; assembly: GCF_964261635.1. Classification (NCBI taxonomy): domain Eukaryota; kingdom Metazoa; phylum Chordata; class Amphibia; order Caudata; family Salamandridae; genus Lissotriton; species Lissotriton helveticus. Next base: position 1,716,895,558 of record NC_136065.1, read on the forward strand.
TAGATTTATTTATTTTATTTATAAAGTTTTATATAGCGCGAACTTGATCCCGAAGGATATCAGAACGCTTTACAATTTGCAGCAAAGGTAACAAATCAGAACATTAGTCTAACATTGGGAATCTTGGCTGAAGACAATGGAGCTGCCGGGGCATTAGCTTGGGTCAATGCCTAAATTTTAGATATATTAACTGGCCATTGTATTTATTTTAGCAGATTTATTTATTTCTATTTATTTTAGGAAATGTATTTAGTTTTGGTATATTTTAGTTTGACTTATTTGCCTTAATTTACTTCAGTGCAACAAAATATAAACATTGCTTTACTTTGTATTAATACTGTTTATTTTTGTGATAGTTCCTAAAAAAAGGGCCGATTATGACTCATGCATTGTAATGGTTGTTTCCCCCTTTACAGAGACTACTTACTATAAAATCGGGGTGGGCCTAGCTCATGATGTCATTTTGTGGGGACCCCTTGAAGAAAGCGGGCAGAACCTTTGCAAAACTTTGTGCCCCCCTATCCAGTAGTGCAATTATCCAAACACTGACAGGATTGAGCCTAAATTAAAAATATACTGACATACGTAATGCCAAGTCAGACGTCATCATGGAGTCATGTTTAAATGAACAATCCAGCACCATCCTACACCTCCCCATTCCACAAAATTATACAATTCAGACCAACAACACAAACTAGAAGGGGGCGTTGCTGTCATCATTAAACATTCCATGTGGAAACAGCGACACACGGAAGAACACACAAGGGTACACCATCATACTACTTACATTTTGTAGCCTGGTGTCAATTGTTCAATGCAGGGCGTAATTTGTGCCAGTGCTTAGCGCCGGCACTTAATTGGCAGGGCCGGGTCTAGTGGGACTCTGATTCTACACGCACGAGGCGCACAGTGCATGTAAAATGTTTTCATTTAACTTACAGCACACTTGCTAGTACTAATACTTAATTAACTCCTCAAGTCTCGTGCAGCCGCATCGCATTGTGTTTAGTTTTTCACATCTCAGTTTACCCTTAATTGTTCACGATCACTTGAATAATGAAATATTCTGAGTGGGAGAGCTCTTTGGCAGCACTCTGCCAGGTTTCTCTCTCGTCACTCTCATGCTGCTGTGTTAAAGAGCCTTGGTTCTACCGCACAAAGAATTAGGGTGACCAACTGGCATTGGTGCAAATTCAGGACGGTGAGTGTAAAAATTCAGGACAAAGGGTCAAAATTCAGGACACAAATTCAGGACAGGAGGTCAAAATTCAGGACAAAACTTTAGGACAATAGGTACGTTTTACAGACACATCAGAGGTTGTGCAATAGTATATAAGTAAGCCCAGCCATTTCCAAAAGTATTCAACCATTTGCAAACCTATCCATCATGTATCCTTCCATCTATCATTTCACTCATCCATCCCTTCATCCATCCCCTCATCCATCCTTTCACTCATCCTCCATTATCCATCCACCCTTTCACCCTATCCATCTGTACACTTATCCATCCACTCTTCATCCCATCCATCCATTCACTCATCCATTCAGCCATTTACCCTTTCACCAATCCAGCCATCCTTTCACTTACTAATCCTTCCACCCATCCACTCTTTTAGTCATCCATCCATCCTCCCTTTCTCTCTCCATCGACCCTTTCACTTAGCCTTCCTTCCTTCCATCCATCCATCCACCCACCCATCCATCCATCTACTCATCCACTCATGAATCCATCCATTGCCCCTATCACTCATCCATCTATCATTTCACTCCTTCACACATCTATTCATCCTTTTGTCCATCTACTCTCCCTTTCACTCACTCATCCATACTTACACCCACCCTTTCACTCATATGTCCATTCATTCACCCTTGCACTTATCAATCCATCCATCCATCATTTCACACATCCACCTACCCCCCATCATCCACCCACCATCCACACACCCACTCATCCATCCTTTCACCCACCCACCATCCAATCCACTGATCCATCCTTTCACCCATCCACCATCCACCCACCCACTCATCCATCCATCCATCCTTTCACCCACCCACTCATCATCCATCCATCCATCCTTTCACCCAGCCACTCATCATCCATCCATCCATCCTTTCACCCACCCACGTATCCATCCATCCATCCTTTCACCCACTCTCCATCCATCCATCCTTTCACCCACCCATCCATCCATCCCTTCACCCACTCTCCATCCATCCATCCTTTCACACACCCATCATCCATCCATCCATCCATCCGTCCTTCCCCTCATCATCCATCCATCCATCCCCTCATCATCCATCCATCCTTCCCCTCATCATCCGTCCATCCTTTTCCCTCATCATCCATCCATCCTTTTCCCTCATCATCCATCCTTCCCCTCATCATCCATCCATCCTTTTCCCTCATCATCTATCCATCCATCCATCTGTCCTTCCCCCTCATCATCCATCCATCCTTCCCCTCATCATCCATCCATCCTTTTCCCTCATCACCCATCCATCCTTTCCCCTCATCATCCATCCATCCATCCATCCTTCCCCTCATCATCCATCCATCCTTCCCCTCATCATCCATCCATCCTTCCCCTCATCATCCATCCATCCTTTCACCCACCCCCTCATCATCCATCCATTCCCTCATCATCAATCCATCCATGCCCTCATCATCCATCCATCCACCCTTCCCCTCATCATCCATCCTTTCACCCACCCCATCATCCATCCATCCATCCTTCCCCTCATCATCCATCCATATATCCATCCTTCCCCTCATCATCCATCCATCCATCCATCCATCCTTCCCCTCATCATCCATCCTTTCCCGTCATCCATCCATCCTTCCCCTCATCCATCCTTCCTTTCATCCATCCTTCCCCTCACCCATCCATCCATCCTTCCCCTCATCATCCATCCTTTCCCGTCATCCATCCATCCATCCCCTCATCCATCCTTCCTGTCATCCATCCATCCTTTCCCCTCACCCATCCTTCCATCCCATCCATTTATCCTGCCCTTCATCCATCCATCCTTCCCCTTACCCATCCATCCATCCCATCCATTTATCCTGCCCCTCATCCATCCATCCTTCCCCTTCATCCATCCATCCATCCATCTCCTCATCCATCATCCTTCCCCTCACCCATCCATCCATCCCATCAATTTATCCTGCCCCTCATCCATCCAAACTTCATCCTTCCCTTCATCCATCCTTCCTTTCATCCATCCTTCCCCTCACCCATCCACCCATCCCATCCATCTATCCTGCCCTTCATCCATCCATCCTTCCCCTCCATCCATCCATCCTTCCCCTCATCCATTTATCCTTCCCCTCATCCATTTATCCTTCCCCTCATCCATTTATCCTTCCTCTCATCCATCCTTCCCCTCCATCCCTCATCCTTCCCCTCATCCATCTTTCCCCTCATCAATCATCCAGCTACCCTTCCACCCATACATCCAGCTATTTACATTTTCTCTCCATCCTTCCCCTCACTCATCAATCCATCTATCCTCTCTCATTATCCATTTATTCAATCTTTCATTCATCCATTCACCCTTTCACTAATTCATCCAGCCATTCACACATCCCTTCACTTACTCACTCGCCCACCTTTCCATATTAATTTTGAGCTGAGCCCTTTTGAGAAGAGGCCCATCAAGAACTTCACCCTCGCTGCAGGGGCCGTTCCAGGACTGGGACAGAAGCCACCCAGGGCGGAGACAGGATCCACCACAGGGGGGGACAAGAGCCATCACAGGCGGGGGTGGACTGGAGCCACAACATGCGGGACAGGAGCCATCACAGGCGGGGGTGGACTGGAGCCACCACATGGGGGACAGGAGCCATCACAGGCGGGGGGTGGACTGGAGCCACAACATGGGGGGACAGGAGCAGGAGTCATCACAGGAGAGGGAAGGTGATCCACCAGGGTGGGCACAGGGGTGGGCATGCAGTATTCTAGTATCATCTTGGGCTTCTCGCTCCCTCCTGCACAAGACAACGAGAAGACAGGCTCTATGTCCAAAATGCCACCCCCCACTGTGATATACAGTACTTACAGAAGATACTCTAAGAGAACTGATTGAACTGATTGTCCTCCATACTTTGTTCATCAGTGTGGGTGCGATTGTGCCATTTCTTTATTGTATTACATTATGCATGTTTGAAGAACCGAGGTTTGCTTACAAATTAGGGACAGTAATTAAGCTCGGTGAAGAGAAGCAGGTGCTGCCTCGGTGTAATCAGGGGTGTAATCTGGCCGAGTCTAGGATGTTTGGGGCCCTGGGTAGAAATGGAATGTGTGAGCCCCCCTCTAAATAGCAGATACAAGACGCATTCAGGGCTGTTTGCATGCGAATGGATGCCCTGCTCCTGAACCTGCAGCACCTCCCTCTGTCACCTTCACGCACCTCTTAACAGCTCATCAAGGGCTGGAGGTGTGAGGGCTGCCATCCCGCTGTGCCTCTACAGTGCTGCTGCTGCTGGGGGTCGGAGCTTTCATACAGCCTCGGAGTCAAGAAGGGAGGTGGGGGCAAGCTGTGCCCGGTTCAAATTACGGAAATGCTTTATTTACTTTGTGCGCGCCGCGCTCCCGTTTTTTTAATGGTGGACGCAGTTTTGATTTAGCAGGGTGGACGGCGTCCACCCTGAAAAACCCTCGGAAATAAGTGGGGGGATGCCGTCCACCCGCGTGGTACCCCGACTCGTGCCCTGTCCTTCAGAATACAACCTCAAACGGGCCTCCAAGAGCAACTGAACGCATTGGATGGCTGTATGGAAAGACATGCTTTTGCAAATGAAATAAATATAACTGCGACGATATCTTCCATTTTGAAAGGTCGGCTGGTTAAAGTGTAGTTAATGTTCTGACTTGGTTCCTACTTTACACAAAGCACCACTTCTGTCCTCCCCCGCACCCCCCCCCCCCGCCTGCCTTGCTGTGCAGGCCGGAAGCGCTTCTCTCTATGACGGATCAGGAGCCTCAGCAACACAACAACCCCCACTAAGGAAGGGTCATATCCGTACAGGAGATTGAGACGGCAGATGTACCAGGGTGAGGTGGCGGGGCGAAGGAAGCGGCCGGAAGGTCGCACATTTCCAAACTTTGAAGACCCTCCAGCAGAGCGCTGTTTCACCTTTTATCCCACTCACACAGTCCCGCACCCACACATACATCTCCTCCTCCAAGGGATGATCACTGTACAGGTCTCCCTCTGCCATCCTCCGGGTGGCTCAGTGCCTCACTACACGTTCTCCCCTGGCCCCAGGTCCTATGATCCCCCAGTCACTCTCAGCATTTCTGCCCCCCTCGAGTCCCAACTCTGTAACTTTTCTCCCTCATTTACCCTTTTCTGACCTGTTTTCTCTAAACTCCCCCCTTTGCTGAACTATTTCCTCCTTCTGTCCCTTCCTTTTCGCCCTGGCCTTCTGTCCGACAGGGTGGAAACAAGAGCTAGTGGGGAAGCAGAGCTCAGTGTTGTATTATAGTATTTGTGTCAGGGCTTTAAGTGAGATGAAAAAACGCAGGGTCTCTCACAGGGGCGCGGCCAATCTAATTAAGGGCGTGGCTTACATACACGTCCGCTAAGAATCTGTGCTTAGCATAATGTGCCACCCAAATTGTATTTTGCAGTTTCTGTCATTGCATCCAGATATGATACAACAAGTAACATCATACCTACAAGTCGAGACTACTGTCTTTGTCAATGGTTGTTAGTGGCGTCTCAGCTGGCACCACGGAGGCACTCATCTCGCCGCCAGTGGAACACACTGATTGGAGGAGAGATTATATTTGCACAAACCCACACTGTAAATACCAGGGGCGGCCTTAGGCATGTGCAAGCTGTGCATCTGCACAGGGCCGCCAAACCCCAGGGGCCTCATCGCCAGGGGCCTCATCCAGCCTCTTGGTAGGAGCGGGCAGAAAACACCTTCCAGCTCCGGGTTAACAAAGAAATCGTTTCCATGCCTCCGAGCCTGTGATCTTCGTCAATAATTCAGTGTCGCTCATAAAGGTCGATGATAAGTACCGATGTGACTCATGTGGAGAGGCTGTGTGCTGGAGGGATTCGAGGCAGATATGTCCATCACTTGAAGCAGCACATGTACAGAAGTCAGCTTTTTGCATTAGAAAGGTATAATTCTTTTTTGACATTTCTTCAATTGTATTCGGAATTTAATTCATGGAAATCGTATTTTTCACCCATTGTTCTTTTTATGTTTTTTTAGAGTGTTTATAAGGACGGAAAGCAATGGAATATAGTAATTAACAAGATGCGTCACAGGCAGAAGTAAACACCTGCCTCCACCTGTGCAGAATTGCCCGTCACCTCACCCTGTTCTTTTATACGCATTATTGACTGAATTAAAGGAATTTTTCTCCCTTCCAAAAAAAAAAAAAAATCCTTCAAGAACGTTAATTTTGTGATGGCATCAGGAGTTAAAAGTTATTTAATGTTACTTCTGCTCCTGGCATTTTGGTCATTTGAAGTTATGTTCTATGATTGTTTGAAGTGCTGGACACATTGAAACTTTTCCTCCTTATTGATGGTTTTCTGGCGCTTGTTTCTGCTCGGACTGTTTTTAGCATTCTTGAAATTATTGGCTTATTGAACTTGACTGTTTGCTAGTGAAGAAAGTATATTTTACTATATCATGGTATTATTGACCTGATGCAATGTTTTTTTTGTATTGTTTTGTGGAACGACTTCAAATTTTATTTGGGGTAATGCGATTTCAGTACTTTTTAGGTTTCGCCTCGCCAAAAGGCTGCGCAGCTGACTTTCTGCGCAAGGTGAAAGCTTATGTCTAGAGATGTGTACTCATGTCCCGCCCCTCTGTTCCATTGGCTAGCCCCATAAATGGAGGCTAGCCATTGGAATAGAGATCTGTCCGTCATGGCCGGAGCAGATTCGTGGGCGTTCGCCATTTTTACTCATCCCGCCCCCTTGCGATCGTCATGCGGCGGTGGGCGGTGTTTATTTTTTATTTTTTTACAGCTTTGTTTTCCACCATTTCGGAAGTGTCCTTTGCAGGGGTGGGTTGCGCGATGTCCCTCTGTCCGTTCCCGCCCCCCTCCCGCTGTCTGTGTGCCCGTTCCTGTCCCCCCCTCCCGCTGTCCGTGTGCCCGTCCCCGCCCACCCTCTCGCTGATACCTTGACCCGCCAAGTTCGCTTCCTAGCTCCGAGGATGAGGTTCCTCGGCGTCCGCTGCTTTGGCTTTCTCTCCTGTTTCCCTTTGGTCGTCATCCTCTCAGTGTCCGTTCCCGCCCCCCTCCCGCTGTCCGTGTGCCCGTTCCTGCTCCCCCCTCCCGCTGTCCGTGTGCCCGTCCCCGCCCCCCCCTCCCGCTGATACCTTGACCCGCCAAGTTCGCTTCCTAGCTCCGAGGATGAGGTTCCTCGGCGTCCGCTGCTTTGGCTTTCTCTCCTGTTTCCCTTTGGTCATCATCCTCTCAGTGTCCGTTCCCGCCCCCCTCCCGCTGTCCGTGTGCCCGTTCCTGCCCCCCCCTCCCGCTGTCCGTCTGCCCGTCCCCGCCCCCTTTCCCGCTGATACCTTGTTTGTAGGAGGTTACCAGTGGTTGTCTCTCGGCCGCCAATGAATGATCATGTGAATATTGTCTTGACTCATTGGAAGCTCTTACCGTTTACTACTTCTGAATATTACCCAGCCTGCGGGCAGACTAGAACCAGCCCAGGGTATAACTTCAGTATTAACACCAACTGGCAGGCAGCTGATGATTAAAGCGCCCTGCGGCCTAAAAGCAAATTAAATGAACAAACACTCAGCGGGCTGCACGCTCACTAATTCCTCTTACTTGCGAGGAGAGCCACCACAATTTGTTACCAGGCGGCAGGCAGCCGCCCGCCTCCTCAGAGTCCTGGCTGTTGCAACAACTCACTCCCTCAGCCAACGCGGCCACAGGGTCATGATGATCGATTTTTAATTAACATCGCAGCTGTATGAGCATCGCTGCCATGATTTGCTGCAGCCCCACACAAAATCTGCAGCAGGACTACTGGACGACCCACTACGCCTAAGTCTGACTCTGTGACTGTGTCACTCAACCTAACTAGTTGGCCGATGTCTTGGTAGTAACCATTGGGCACTGCCTCCAAAAGACGTCATGTAATCACGTCACAGCGGGAATCGCCTTCTAGAGATACATAGTAGCAGCAGCTACTCAGCCAGCGGAGTCCCCATGTCTGTAGGGAGCAGCGTGTGCATGCCACAGTGCGCTGACAGACGCTCCACCTTAATTATATCAGTATAGCAGCATCAGGCAGCACTAACGGCTTGACAGCCAAGAAGCATCATTGCCGGCTGACATAAGTATTAATGATGGGACGCCCGGTTAGGGTAGCAGTGTTGCATCAGAGAGGTGGAAGAATGGGGATTTCCGGAAGAAAATGTCACTATACGTAGAAAGACAATTTAGCACCAACTGAAGTCTTTCTGTGATAGACACCGAGGAATAGTTTTTGCACACTGCTCCATTGCTGTGTATATTTTGGCACATTAATGTTGTTTGGTGAAAACCATTGCAGTGCACCTTTCAAGAAATGGACCAGTCTGCATTCGGTAACTAGATCCAGCACATATTCTTAAGTTGTCAAGGACTGCTTCCGTCCAGTGCATGTACAGGGAGGCATCCATTCATTAAAACTGTAGGGCATTGATTGTTATGGAAATGTAGGGCTGTCTTACCTACAAAGTGTAGGTAAGTTTGACCAAGAGTGTCGAAAAACTCCCGCAGGTGCAACGTTCTGTTGACTCAGGGTGAGCCATGGTTTAGAAACAAAGGAGAAAACTAAAAAATTTGTCTATATGCAGAAAGGAAGGATGATGTTATCCTAAATTTGTGCACGGGGAGCTGCCATCAGGGCAGCCTCGATTGGCAACCAGACCACCAAACCTGGCATGGGAGTTTGGAGCTGGAAATTTCTCCTCTCTAAGAGGAATTGAGCAAGAGTTTGGCCCCCTCCATGATGATGGGCCATACCTGTGGAGACCCAAGTGTAGAACGGCCTGATACTTTCAGAAGACACCAGGTGCAGTAGATGGAGAGGAGTCTGCAACCCAGACCTACTGATTCATGGGTATGCAGTATTTGGCAATGTGCTGCAAGTCACCATTGTAGGGATCACAACCTGGGTGGGTGAGTTCAGGGCATCAGGTAGGGTAGGACCACTTTGTGACTTGGATCCATTGCCACAAGCCTCATACTCAAGACACAGATCTTACCAATGTGGATGCAGAGACATATGTGCTACTGACCTCATGTCCTGCTCCCATGGACCAGTAGCAGCCTCACCATCTATTGCACTCAACCTCGGAGTCGGTGCTAGGGAGGGCTAGGGAGTGCAGAGTGACTAGGGAGTGCTAGGGAGTGCAGAGTGCTAGGGAGTGCAGAGTGCTAGGGAGTGCAGAGTGCTAGGGAGTGCAGAGTGACTAGGGAGTGCAGAGTGACTAGGGAGTGCGAGGGAGTGCAGAGTGACTAGGGAGTGCGAGGGAGTGCAGAGTGACTAGGCAGTGCTAGGGAGTGCAGAGTGACTAGGGAGTGCTAGGGAGTACAGAGTGACCAGGGAGTGCTATGGAGTGCTAGGGACTGCAGAGTGACTGCAGAGGATAATGGCAATGTAAATGACAATGCCATTTATTTATCTGTTTCCAAAACCAACACATAAATACAAATTTTGTCATTTACAATGCCAATAGCTCTAACTTTTCCAAAGGCGAAACCATTGCATTGTAAATGCTTGTTTTATTAGTTCCCCCGTGAAATGGATCCAAAAACGAGCAGAACACTTTGGCTGGAAATGTCCTCATTTTCTGACAGGGTTCTATTCCAAAGTACAACCTTGGGACAGAGAGAAAAAAAGTATAAAAATAAGAAAAATAATTAACTAACCAAATAAAGCAATACAGAGTGGCCAGCAGACAGGCCAGGTTGTTATTTACACCCATGCACCTTAGGGCTGCTTTACAGAGTTTTCCAGTGAAGCACTACTTTCTTTTTATCTTCTTTCTTTAAACAACATTGTTTTCTCAGGGTGGAGAAGTGCACCATTCATAAAGAGACTGTAGTACCTGGTTGAGGGGTCGAGTGGAAAACGTTTAATATGAGCGTTTTCAACTGTTTTAATTATTTTAGCCTATAAAATGTGTACCACAGCTCTGTGTTGAGGGATTTGCTATTTTTTAAACCAAATTGCTTACATGTTGTAAGGATATAAGCAATGGACATTGAAACGGGCCCCTTCCTGGTCCTGTAGTCATGTCCTGAAATTTTCAGGCAAAATCACTTACTGATTTCTGAAAAATTAGTTTAAAACCGTTAAGGTAACCATGTTGTTCCTGCTTACATTTCACATGCTTTGCTCATCCTTGCATTCAGTGTTTGCATTTTACAGGGTGTGTTACTTTTTGTCAGGCAGCACTTTACTCTTGTCCAATGCATAATTTGAATTGAGTCTCAGCACAATTGGGTTGTAGCTGAAGGCAGTGCCAGTTTCTCCCAGTGGGGCAGTATGGTGTTCAGTAGGGGAGAGGATGTGGCACTCTGGCCAGAGCTGCCAACTTTGGAACTGGAGCACCATTTTCAGCCTTCATGACCAGTCCACCAGACCACACTCCTGACAGAGCTCATTCCCACGCTACACCTTGGAAGGACCAATAGACCTTAGAAGCTCTGGTGTCTTAGCACGAGCAGGTGGACCCTAACGGTGGCAAGTGTAAGTTAACCTTGAAGGCCTGTCCACCACAATCCATGCAGTTCACCTCCAGTCTTGCGAGCAGGCATACGAAGAAGCACACACTAGAGTGATAGTGACTCTGTCACTGAGGTAACAAGACCCTTGAGGCCAGTCCACCTCGTCCATTGGTACCTCCATTGGACTTTTTCAGCACTAGTAGTGCAACTTACCAAGGGTTGGTAATGTTGGATTTGCATGCACATTAAACTTAGGGGGTGATTATAATGGTGGTTGGACTGCCACATCACCGCATCGTTGACAGTCCCACCGCCATTGATGACTGCATTACTGCACGCTGGCTGGGATCCTTGTTTCTTGCAGAAAGGAGAGAAAAAGGTGTATATGCTCTTCAGGAAGGATATACAATGCAGAAAGAGCCAGAAAGCCACTCTGGCATTTCGTTTGTGGGCTGCAAGCTAATGATGCTTAATTTAAGTTGATGTCTGCAGGTGAGGCGTAACTGTATTCTTTGTTAGAGACCGGTACATTATTTAAACCATCAGAATGTAAAACTGAACAAGAGAAAGGCATCAATAGTTGTTGGCAGAAGGAGGAAGGGAAATAAGGAAAACTGAGAAAAAGGAGAAAGCAAAGATGAGAAAGAACCTGGAAGAGTGAGATAATGTGGAGGGAGAGTATGTTGGTGGATAAAGGAGGCAGGAGATGAAATCAGATTGACAGCCTTGGTATTCAACAACCCAGCTCCGCCACGGATTCCCTCACTACCACCCTTTAATAGTGCTGCTCAAGTCTCCATAACTACTCTCTCAGATGCATTTAATTAGTTATATAACGCCACTCATACCAGTGCAGGGTGTCAGCACTTTACATCATTCACACTACACAGAGGCAGTCAATCATAGGTGTGTAAATCTGTGTATAGGAAATGTTAAATAAAACTACAGGGTGTGGGAGTCACATGTCATCCATACTTGTAGACAGTATTGTTTAAGAGTGCTTGGTCTGAATGTTGGAAAAAAGGATAATAGTAGGGGCAAATGTATATCTGTCCCTGGCAATAAGTACACTACCTCAATACATAGCTCCGTACCGGTCTTCGAAAATTATTCTCATGCTCAACCCTTGGTAGCTTGGCTGTGAGCAGGTATGTAAAGCATTTAAAAACACCAATTCAGTAAATAATTAAGACACAACACACAATAAAAATCCAACACCAATTTATAAAAATACAAAATATTTTTCTCTTTAAAATGAAAAAATTCCAATGTAGGGAACTGGGAATATGACTTTTTAAAAATTTAGCACGATATAGCACATAGAACGTATATCCCCTTTTGGTACATCTGGTCTCGCTGGACCTGCTCAAAGTCAAAGTTTCAGGCCGACCACGATGAAGCCCTTCGGGGCTACTCCTTGCGGTAGGTCTCGGTCACATTTTTACCTTCTGACTTAGAAACTTTCCTGGAGCTTTTCTTCACGGGGTCCATCGAAGCTCTCAGCCAGCCCTGATTCGGTGAGGGTTCGCCGGCTTGCCTTGCAACGAACTCCCGGTAAAACTTATGGAAGTCCAACTTCCGGAACTTTCCAGCGGTACGAGCTAGGGATGCATGCTGGCACACAGTTGATGGTGGGTGGCTTAGCTCTCATGGGTGGCCCCGGTCACCTTTTCTAAGTTCGGAATTAGAAATGTTTGCAGACCTTTTTCTTGCAGGGTCCCTCATTGCTTTTCACTAGGGCAGTTTCGGTGAGGGTCCGCCAGCTTGGGTTTCCGCCTACGCCCGATCAAACTCTGGAAGTCCGACCCCTGGAGCTTTTCAGCTGGAGGAACCTGGATGGCTAGCTCTATTGTACCCGCCACGACTGTATCTCGCTGGATTGTTGCCAGTGGAAGAATCAGAGTCACTTGACCCGGGGTCGGATGAAGATGTTGAATAGTTTGACCCATACTTCTTTCCCTTGTTGTTATACTCTGGTGGTTTGTATGATTCACTTATGTATGGGTACACCTTCTCCAAGGCAAATTTCGCTAGATCTTTGCGAAACTTATCTATTTTGGAAAATAGAATAGACTCCTTGTATTCTTTATTGGCCTTGTTATTATCATCAAGTTGTTTCTTGTGTTGTAATCCTAGCATCTTACAAGGAGTCTATTCTATTTGCCAAAATAGATAAGTTTCGCAAAGATCTAGCAAAATTTGCCTTGGAGAAGGTGTACCCATACATAAGTGAATCATACAAACCACCAGAGTATAACAACAAGGGAAAGAAGTATGGGTCAAACTATTCAACATCTTCATCCGACCCCGGGTCAAGTGACTCTGATTCTTCCACTGGCAACAATCCAGCGAGATACAGTCGTGGCGGGTACAATAGAGCTAGCCGAAGAGGTAATAGACAAGGAAACCAATCCTTCCAGGCAGCACCTTGGTGGCCCCCGGCCCCATGGGGGTTTCACCAGCCACAGTTTCCACCATTGATGCCTAATTTCCAACCCCCACCTCAGTGGTACAATGACCAGTCTTTTTTAGCACAGGGCCGTGGACGGAACAGGGGCAGGAGAAGAGGACAACCACAAGTACAGTGGGAGGACGAATCAAGCTATCCATACACCAGAAGCGGAAAGGGCAAGCAACAGCCACCACAATAAGCGGGACCGAGATCAGACAGAGTCTAATAATGAATTTGAGCTCTCGACCTATCACTGCTTTGGAAGAATAGGTCCTTAACAAAGGACTTTGTTTTGTGCCAACAAATACCACAGATCCATTTCAGCTACGTTGTGAAGTTGAAAAATTCTTTAGAAAGGTACGGCTGCACTTTTTCTTTAAAGACAAAACAGAAGAAACAGAAGACAGACTATAAAATACTGGCTTGAAAAAAGCTTCAACATTCACACCTCTTTTACATCAGGTCCCACCTCAAGTAGGGGCCTTTGAAAAGGCGGTGGTACATGATATTTCCAAACTCACCAGTTGTGAGAATCAGTCTTTCTCAAATCTGTCACAGGAAGAAAGATCAGCTATTGATTTACTAGCTAAAGACCCCACCATTGTAATAAAACCAGCGGATAAAGGGGGAGCCACTGTGATCATGGACCTGTCCATCTACCGAGAACAGTGTCTTAGGCAACTCGGAGATCCAAGACACTATCGTCTCCTTACTGAAGATCCTACCGCTAGGTTACAGAATGAGATCAAACACATGGTGGAGGAAGCATCTGCAGAAGGCTGGATCACTGAACCTGAAGCTCGGTATTTGACAACTGCTTACCCAGTCACCCTGTACTTCTACAATTTACCCAAAATACATAAAGCACAGAGACCACCCCCAGGACGCCCGATTATTTCGGGTATTGGTTCTTTGCTGGAGCCTTTGTCCACGTTTTTCGATTTCTTTTTGAGGCCACTTGTAAGGAAAATGCCAACATTCCTACAGGATACTACAGACGTCTTACGGCTTCTCACTGAAATTGAGTTCAACGCCGAGACTGACCTTCCTGTCAGTTTCGACGTTGAATCTCTATACACTTGTATACCCCAACAGGAGACTTTGCAAGCTATCAGAAGCTTGTTGGAAGAATCGGTGTTAGAAACCATCACACCAATCAACTTCATTATGGAGTGTGCCCGTTTAGCCATGACGGAAAATTTCTTTGCCTTCGAAGACTGTCTGTATTTGCAAACATCGGGAACTTCGATGGGCAGTGTTTTTGCCCCGTCCCTAGCTAATCTTTATGTCCATCTTTTTGAAGAGAAATGTGTCCTTCACCAAACCAACCCTTTTTTCAACCAGGTGTTGGTGTGGAAACGTTACATCAACGACATTTTTGTTGTCTGGCATGGGACACCAGACACCGTCATAAAATTTCAGGAATGGCTCAGTGACCAAAATCCATTTTGGAATTTCACTGTTGAGTATAGTCAACAAGAACGGGCGTTCTTGGATATTACCATCTTTCCTGTGAACAGATCCCTTGGGAGCAAGCTGTATCGCAAACCAATGGCCTGTAATTCATTGTTGTCTCAGCTATCACCCAAAATCTTTGCGTGAGAATTTGCCTGTTGGACAATTCTTGAGAGTCCACAGGAACTGTTCCATCAAAACCGATTTTGATTCTTTCTCCAAGGACCTGGCTTTGAAATTACAAGATCGCAATTACCCGAGACATTTGATTAAAAGAGCACAAAAACGTGCTATGAACAACAATCATGAAGCTCTGTTAAGCCCCCCTGCTGTTAAGCCTCCACTTGATAGGCTGACGTTTGTTACGACGTTCTGCACATTGTCTAACAAACTACAGAAAACAGTGAAGAAGAACTGGAAGATCCTTAACACCGCAGGTTCGACCATTCAGACACCATTATTCTCTTTTAAGAGAGGCATAAACCTGAGAGATAGCCTTGTTCGGTAAACAACCTTTACAACAAAACTTTTACAACGCACTACCATTACAACGCGGTCATTACAACGCATACTATTACAACACATTGCGCTGGGGGGCGCTCTAGGATAGGGAATAGGTTAATTTACTATCCAATAACCTTCCCTAGTGTCCACGGAGACTGGAGTTGGAATAGTAAATTAAACTATTCACTATCCAGCACCCCAAAGCGCTATGCGTTGTAATGATATGCGTTGTAAAAACTGCGATGTAAAGGTAGGCGTTGTAAAAGTATGCGTTGTAACGGCATACATCCGCCTTGTTCACGTGAGGCCGAGATGTAAAGGAAATGAGTTAACACCTGCCTACACCCTATGGAACTTACCTCCAGTACAGGGCCATTTCCCCTGTGGACAATGTACTGCTTGTCCTCAAACGAAGAAGACCCTTACTATAGACATTGGCACGTCGAGACCATGGACATTGAAGAGTCATACTAATTGTAACAGCGAAAAACTGATATATCTCATCACATGTCCATGTACCTTGCGTTACGTAGGAATGACAACCCGAAAAATTAAACTACGTATAAATGAGCATAAAAGCACCATCCGGTGCAACAGACAAGCAACTAGACTTACCAACCACTTTCTCCAAATGAAACACAAACCCGAGGAGTTGAGTTGGACTGTCTTGGAGAAACCATTTGTGCCACCCCATGTAAGAGATGTCTCAAGGTTTTTGTTCCTTAGAGAGCAAAAGTGGATATATCGATTGAAGAGTGACACAGAAGGTTTGAATGATGAGATCCCATGGGTGTCTATTTAACTAAATACCTCCCTATGTCACTCCCTTGCATACCAATTGGTGAAATATCTTGAGTCTTATGTTTGGGCCCACATCCGCTTATTAAATTTATTAGAGACAGTTGCCTGCTATGGTTGTATACGTGTGGGATCATTACTGTGATATAGACCTCAGAGGGATACCGTGTACGGCGAGATACCACGCTACTGTGGCTGCATGTGGATCCTGATTCCACCATGCGTTGGTGCTTTCTGCATCCATCATGAATCTGATCATTTCTGGTTTGAGATACCCTATTTTTGAAAGGCCACGCAACATAAAAGGGTGAGATGCTCTTCCCCGACTAAGAAGTGGCCTGCAGTATTTAGACTTGAGTGCTGCCTTCTAAATGGGTCCCTTGTAGACTCCTTTTTGCTATATACAAATATACATTGTCGTGCTCTTCCCCGACTAAGGAGTGGCCTGCAGGAATCATACTTGAGCGCTGCCTTCTAAATGGGTCCCTTGCAGACTCCCTTGTGCTATATACAAATATACATTTTCGTTGAGGCATATTGAGTTATGGTTATGGGTCCTAGGCTCTAGCAGGGTTATTTAGCCGTATGGCTTCACGTACTAAATTAGCATATTGATCACCCTAATGCTTTTTCTTTTACACCGGTTAAACTAGTCCTATCGTTAATTTCATTACGAATAGTGCTGACTGTCATTTCTCCTTTGAGTCGGTGTATTTTTTAACAATTCACTAGTAACTGGACCAATCGATTCAGAATAAAAAAATTCTACGGGTTGAGTCCCGCTGCCTGCATTCCTCTCGTTACGTCGAGCGATGTGGTGCCTTTCGCATACGATCGGCATGCATATCTTGGATTACCATTCATAAAACGGAGGCAGTTTTGTTTACTTCTTGAATATGACGTCACTATGGGGGACCCCACGTGACCTGCTCTGCTTCTTCTATTGGCCGCTGATCTCTCAGTATCGAGTAGTCTTTTAAAAGCGCGAGCGAACTTGCAGTTAATTTTCCTGTTCTCATCAAAATTGAGGCTCCTGAACATAGCGGCACCTTAAATGATATAATCAGCATGTCCGTATTGATTAACAACTCACTGAGATTGCGTCTCCTTTTTTCTGAAACTTTCCCAAAAAACAGGGTTATCATTGGCCGTGAGAGGGCCAATGAACAGCTCCATTAGGCGAGCTGTACCAATCAGCGGTTCCTCACGGAAAGGCAAGTTTTTATACTGTCTCCATCAAGGTCCGCAGGTCGTGTGACACACGGCGCTCTTATCATTGGCTACGATTGGGCTTATTAGCACCGGAGCACTGTCACGTCGGTACCCCCCCCCCCCCCCCCCTTGGCTTAGGACAAAGCCAGAGGTACTGAAGGACGGGTAAGGTGCAGGAGGGCGTTCTGCTGCTTCATTTTTGCTCTATTTTTTCTGTAACTTTGTCTTACTCAGCATGACCTTAAATATCAAAAATAAGTAGCCACCCCAGCCTGTCTCTCTGAACAACAAAAATGTAGGGATGTGATGGGAGAGCTTACTTACAGGTGTGCTGGGACTTTCTTCTAAGTACTTTTCTCTAAGTACTGATTTCTTCAACTGCTAACCATTCTTGGTCTATACCACATGGTTTTGATATCAAAAAATCATAAAAGCAGTACTTTGTAAACCATAACTTTTTAAACAAACACCTAGTCTGCTTTTATAAAAAAAAAACATCTAGTCCGACGTTTTTAATGACGGTCTGTGAGATTTTGAGCCATCTTTACTTTTCACGTGACTTAATACTATAGTTTTTTTGAGTGCTTCTTTGAGGAGAGCACATGTAGTGCATAGTTACAAGTTGGGTTTGACTTCAACAGGATAACCCACATATATGTAAATAATTATTTTCCATTACTACAGAGCGGGGCCTCTATTTCCTGAGCAGTGGCCAGGAGAGGTGAGGTTTACTCCCAAGAATATTTGGGTGAGTAAAATAAAATTTATACAATCTTCTTCCAAGCACTATCACTGTGAAGGTTGACTTAGAAGCAATTTGATGAACTTTAACAGAAAAATGTTGACAGTAAGCACGTTGTATATGTGTTGGATATATATTTGTGTGTTTTTAATTTTTTTTAATTTTTGCAGGAATGAATCCCTTAGAAATCCTGGAAATACCGACGCAGAAAGTAGTTCGCGGACGGTAGAATATCCAGTATTTTGTGGTAACATTAATACATTTTTATTGTTTGTACGTTATTGCAGTAGTGTATTTCCAAGGTCCCGATGAAAGCCTGGTAGGGGAGACGCCCCTGCATGGCAGAAACATGTTGACCACCTCACCATCTAATTTGGGCAGCCATTATTTCAGACTGTCATACACTTCTTCTTTTTAATCTTGACACCATAATTCAACCCCAATAAAGTTTTCCTTCGCGTTATGGTAGCCAATTTTAAACAGCACTTTTTGATTTTATGTTTATATTCTCTTCACACTGCAATTCTTTTTTCCACACCATCTTACCCACACATAACATTTGGGGTCGGATCCATCACTGGAGGTCTTGGAGAATTGGAGAAATACACACATTATCATCAGGTGTGTCTCCTTATCTAGACCTCGACTTACTACAATCCCAGATGATGAGGCTCCGCCATTTGGGTGGGCTGATGGGATTCATTTCGGTTTCTTCACACACGTAGTTTTTCCAACACATAGTTTCTTGTTTCTGTCTTTGTGCTCAGTCTTCAATGCTAAACTATTGATATGATGCAGGTGCCAAAAGCACAGGAGGCAACAGAAAGGACATGTAGCAGATCCCTGACCACCCAACAGGTATCCCTTATTTACGCACACAAAATAAGTATTATGTGAGGCTTCAAAACTGCTGTTATTAGCACTTTCAATGGTCAGAAATACTGTACACTCACTCCTTCCTACTGGAATTCTCTCAACACTAGTAATACACAAATCTGCGTTAGCTCTAGTAACAGAAATTACAAAAGGTCGATTGTTCTTAATATTTCTCATGTTCGTAAAGACATATGGTGTCGAAATATTGTCAGGTTGATACTCTTCCCATTTAGTCCCTTTAGCTTGTGGATACCCTTTTTTATCATGGTAGCATACTTTATTGAGGTGAAAGTTAATCCCACCTACTAAAGGCTTTCCAGATGCAAACAAAAGTGCATGCCAAGCTTGACATGAACCATTATGGGAAAACGGTAGAGGAATAAAAGGTGTTCCTCCCTTTTTCTGGTGAGCAGGTATCATCCCACACACCCAACAGTTGGTGGTATTTGTGGCATTATGTGTATGTTGCAACATTTGAATAAAAGTGTTGTTTAAGTAGGATTGTCGATGCTTCTGCTCGTGATAGGGAAGATTGAAGTAGTGATGTTCCATTGGCACTGTAGGAGTGGCAACAAAAAGCTGTCGAGCAGGAGCCACTTTCTCAACAACCCAAGTTATTGCTGCCTAGGCCACCATAGCAACAACAAACCCTATCGCACAAATAATCCTTTTACTAAAGATCCTGGCATCAACTGATCTTTCTGTAGCCATGATCAATTTGTCGTTTTAAAACAATCGTTGGAGCTCTTATCCCCAGGCAGCCGTTGATTTCTTCACCACGGGCAAAGACGGGTGTCACTACACTACGCAGGACTGATCCCCCCCTTGCCACATTGGCGTTCTGTTTCACTAACCCAGGGCGGTAGCTCAACCAGTCTTTTTCGGCAAAGCATATTCTTTCCTTGGTCTCAGCTGATATCGGGATTCTCTAGCGATCGTGTGGTATGGGAAGACTTCCGCAGCTTTGTCAGGTGAGATAGCTTGACCTTTCTCCATCTCCAGAATCTCTCGATGGTCGGTCAACACAGCAAGTTCCACCAAGGCAGGCGACAAACGTTTGCAGAGTGTGCTATGGACCCAGTTCTTCTTGTTCGTCACTCGAACTGCTGTCCTTGTTGCTAGGAGCACCTGCTCCGGTCCTCGCCACCTCGGTTCCAAACTGTTCGATCTGTCGAAGACCTTGACCATCACGTAGTCGCCAGGACGGAGTTCGTGGGCCTCACCTGTAGATCTATCAGGAAGAGCTTCTTGAACCTGTTGATGAATAGAGATCAAACTGTTGGTTAACTGTGCCAAATATTCATTCATCAGAACACATGGAACATCATGTATGGGGCCTGGCTTAGGAACTCCCCAAATGTTCATTGGTCTCCCAGATCAAACAGGACTGTACTACTCTTTTAGCTGTGCTGGCAATTTCAGGATGCTCCCAAATTTGCGTAAGCAATTTAGTTATTGCTAGAGCTCCAACATTTGCCAGCCAATGTGCCATTTGACCCATAGGTTGTAAATAGGCTACAGGCAATTTCCATTTATCCATGTCTTTGTTGCGCCAACAACCCTCATCGTCCAAAATTCCTTCTTTAGGCCATTGCTCAAGTTCCTCTACAGAAGCAGATCTCTGTACATCTAACACTTCCTGTCTAGCATCATGCCACCGCTCAGCTTGAGACTTCACTACATACATAGAAGTAGTGCTCCGTTGCATTGCAGTCTCACGAGCTATGCAATCTGCAAAGGCATTAACTTGTCCTATCTTATCAGTCACTTTCTTGTGTGCAGTACACTACACAATTGCTATCTTCTTCAGATATGTCAGTGCAGTCAAAAGGTTATGCACTAATTCTCCATGCATTATCTGCATCCCGTGGGATGTAAGAAAGCCTCTTTCCTTCCAAAGCAGGCCAAAATCATGGGCCACTCTGAAAGCATAGCGGCTTTCTGTATAGATGTTCAGACACAAGTCAGTGCTAAGCTCACACGCTCATGTCAAAGCTATTAGCTCAGCTGCTTCTGACTTCTGAGGTATGCGAGCTGTTTCCACTACTGTCTGAAGTGTCGTAATTGCATATGCAGCTGAGGTCGTGCCATCTGGTAACTTCAAACAGGACCCATCAACCCACAATTCCCCATCTACATCTGGAAGGGGCGTATCTTGCAAATCGATGCGACCCTTTGTCTGTTCATCAGTAAGGAATATACAATCGGAGGCTCCTTTGACTGAGATTGAGTCGCAGGATATGGCAACAAAGTGGCTGGGTTCAGTGTCGCGCATCTCTTCAAAGTAATATGAGGTGCTAACAGTGTCAATTCATATCCTGTCAAGGGAGCTTTAGTTAAGTGTTGTGTCTTAGTCTGATTCAAAAGGGCATCTACTGCATGGAGTACTAGCACCAACAGTTTGTGTGACAAAACTATCCCTTCACTCTGACGTATGGACACAGCTCTTGCTGCAACTGAACGAAAACACCCAGGCAATGCACGAGCAACAGGATCAAGGATGGCTAAAAAATATGCACAGGGATGCTGCTTGTCACCGTGTGTTTGTACTAGAACTGACAATGCACATCCATGTTTTTCGTGTACATAGAGTGTAAAAGGCTTTGTGTAATCTGGAGTGCCTAACACTGGTGCAGAACAAAGAGCTTGACGTAACTATCGGAAAGCATTCTCACATTCATCTGTCCATTGAAGGGGCATTGGAGTATCTTTCGTCAAAAGTGCTAGCAAGGGTTTGACAATGTGAGAAATCCCTAATATCCATTGCCTACAAAACAAGGTCAGACCAATGAATGCACGGACATCTGAGTGGAAGGTACTGGTGTGTCTAAAATTGCTTGAATGCGATCTGATGTAAGTGCATGGCCCTCCTTAGACAGAAGGTAACCTAAGTAGGTTACCTTTGGTCTACAATATTGAAATTCCTTTCGTGACACTTTATGATGGTGTGTAGAAAGAAAAGAAAGCAAAGACAAAGTACACTCTTCACATAGTTCAGGCGTATCGGCTGCCAACAAGATTCATCGACATATTGAATGAGAGCCACCCCTTTAGGTAAGATGAAAGAATCAAGTTGTCTTTTCAGTGCTTGGCTATAGATACTAGGACTCTCAGTGTACCCTTGAGGAATTCTACAAAATCTGTATGATTGATTATTTAAAGTGAAACCAAACAAATATCTGCTATCAGGATGAATAGGGATCGAGAAGAAAGCATTCTTCAAATCAATCACGCTAAATGTAGGCACTGTCGGGGAACCAAAGTAAGTAGTGTTGTTATGTCAGAAACCACTGGGTATTGTGGTACTACAATCTTATTAACTTCTCGCAAATCAATAATGAATCTGTAAATCCTAGTATCAGTATCCTTTTGAAAAATGGGCAGAATAGGACTGTTACAAACATTGTAGGGGACTTCCTCCACAACCCCCACTTTAATCAAATTATGGAGAATGCGAATGAGTGCTTCTTCGCCTTCCTGAGAAATTTTATATTGAGGCAAGCGCGGCAATGAAGCGCCCTCCTTGACATTAATATGCACTGGTGGAATAACCATTTGTCCTACATCAGTGTCTGAAGTAGCCCACAAAGCACTAGGGAGTGAAGTTAATGCAGTATCTTCTTTAACCAAACAAGATCTCGCAGTCATGGGGTAGTTGTCATTCAAAATAACACGCACTCCTTCAGCAGAACATCGTATCGTAGCCCTGAAATACTTGAGCATATTAAGAACCACAATATTGTCTGGTGTGTTCGGAGAGGGCAAAAATGGACATGGAGCAGTAAACTTATGAACATGGAATACGAGTTGTGACAATGCGCTAAGGGAAGGCGTTCCATCGAACCCTATCGATTTAAAGGTTGAGCCAGACAGGGGAGTCCTTGGAACCAATTGTTTAGATAAGGCGCTACGAGTAGCTTCTTTATCAACCAGAAACTGATCAGTCGAACCCAAAACATGTGCTGTAACATAGGGACCCCTCTGATCTACTGGAACTTCAACTGATTCCTCACCCCATCTTAGGCAATCCTATGCATAAGCAGAATCTTGAAAACCAGACGGCACATAGTCGGACATTTGATATTGGTTCCTTCTATCAAAAGTATTAAACCCATCCTGCACACGTGTATTAGCATCAAACCTAGCATGATCATTGTGCTTCCTCTAGGCCCTCGATATCCTGAACGATTTTTCATTTGTCCCCGACCACGTGGACACTGCTGAGCATGCAGCACTGGACAATCAGAAATCGAATGTCAAAATTTCTTGCAGTACGCACACTGGTCAATAGACAAATTCAGAAGAGCATAAGAAGAAAAAGACAAACCATAAGATCCACGTACACCTCTATCATTACTCCTAGAAGGCGGACCATAAGCCTGAGCCAACCTAACCTTTGTTTTCAACTCTTTAGTCTTTTTATCCTCATTACCCTTCGCTTCTAATTCCTGCTGTTCATAATACTGAGCCATAGTCAAAAGAGAAACCGGAGAAGAGGTAGTCCATGAACTCTCACTGGCCTTTAGGCGACTAGCTATTCTTGGCAAAAGGTTTGCGACATATTTCTCGACAAACAGATGCCTACCCATGTCATCTGTCAATGACTGGCCACTAAAATCGTGGAATGCCTCCTCAAAGCGTGTAAAAAAATCTGAAACCGATTCATCTGCCTTTTGCTTACACCACGCTAATACAGTCCAATCAATCTTTTTAGGGGGAATAATCGTCTTTGACTTAACTAATATAGCTGTGGGGAGATCTAAAATCAATTTACACGGTTTCTGTGCAGGCTCCTGCTCTACATCCATTTGTTCTAACTCTTTCCATAATGTCCCAAAAGTTGCACGATCATCAACTTTACTCACAGTTCTTCACATGTCAGGCGGCAATATCAATCCGAAAAACAAATCAATATCAGGCAAAGTCATGGTACAAGAGCTAATAGCACCCTCAACTTCCTCATAAAAAGCTGCTGGATTTTAGCGTGGAACAGGCATTGCATTTTTAAGGGCCATAACATCCGCTCTATTCCAAGGAGTGTAGACCCAATTATAAATAAAGTAACCCTTTGCATCAGCAGAACGTTTATCATCATCTGTTCCCTCGCCTCTAGGATGAACATACAAAGGTGCGGCTTCCCGCATAGGTTTTGCATGAACTATCATAGTCTTATCTGTTCCGACGATAGAAGCTTGTACCACACCGGTCTGAGATGTTAATGCAGCTGCTGCTGCCTTTTTTCTTCTCTCGCAAACGGACTGCATCAGCACGCATTTTAACCAAACGCCTGATTGTATCAGCCACCTGAGAAAAGACAAAAAGACCATCACGCATTTGCTTACAATCAGTTGCTACATCATCAGGTTCCAATTCATCAGAATGTTTCCTAAACCGCTCAACAACTTCTGCGGCAAATACCTCGGTAAAATTTATTTGCTCCCTTTCCTGCCAGTTTTTTATGTCATCTAAAAGCTCAGAAGCAGGGGCAGTACTACGAAGGGCCTTATGAGCAGCAGATCTAAGCTCAGACGCACATTCAGCAGAAAACGTAGAATGAGTTTCCCATGCTTTCTCCTGTTCTTTAGAAGAGTCCATATCTGACTCATGAGGGGCAGAGGGAAGAATATACGGAGGTGGAGAACAATCTAATAACAAGAAATCATCTTGAGGTTTATTAAGGATAGGATAAAGGGGTTGCCTAGCAGCGTATTGGCCAGTTACCTGTAAATGGCACTCCCTCTCTCTTTCAGTTCTTTTATGTCCTTTTTTTCAAATCTAATGCTTTTGCATAAATGTTCTTTCGCTGTTCTTTTTCAATCAAGGCTTGCTCACGCTTCATTCGTTCACGCACTTCTTTCTGCCACATTCGTGCACAGTCAAACATATCTTGCCTAGTCTTCCGCTTAAACATACATTATTCTACATACTGAATCTTTCGCAAATCAAATGACCCATGCATAGGCCAACGCAACTCAGAATCCTTACGAGTATATTTATTCCATAACTTGCTATACATTATAGAAGAAATACCATACTTAATAAACATATCCCTATTAGGCGTCCCCTTCTGGGGGGCCGGTTGTGCTTCATCGAGTCTCAAACTAGTACCTCTACAAAAGCAACACATCCTACGAAGTGTGCTAGAAACAGGCATGCCAAAAATAGTGCAAAATATGCAGTATTATAATCAAAGTAGCGTTTAAGGTACTCTCCGTACGTTGCGCCGTTCAAACAAATTCAAATAGAGAAAAATGTCCTCATTACCTGCCTATATGAATTGCAATTTATATATTACATACATACAAATACAAATATTGGCCAATCATTCAAATCAAAAGCCACAGTAAGTGTTACTAAACTACATTACCAATCCAAGGCATCAAAAACCAACAGCAAGGGCCGCAGAACGACTCTTACCAATCAAATGGTGTCCAAGTTCCAACTGCCAAGTTCTCAAATCGACCAAATGGTCACTGCACGGCGAATCAACAGAAGAGATCTCAGTCGAGGACCGGCACCACCTTGATGGTCAGATGAGAAAGAAAGGAAAAACGCTGTGGTTGCCAAGACTCGGGTCTCCTCAGGCAGCAATCACGTCCAAAGCGAGATTCCAATCCTTAGTTTCGACCAGTCTTTCGGGCATCCAAGTCGCCGATGAGCCCTACGTTGGGCGCCAATTTGTGGTAATGGGCCTCAGCAAGGACTACCAGTGCTAGTATAGTCCACAGACCATAGAATAGAAGTTGGCACAGAAACTGGAATAGAAAATACAAGATTTATTAAACCTCATGAGGTGGAACTACATTCACACAGCACCCTTCGGTAATGTATGAAGTAGCACACTGAATGGAAGGAGCTTGGTCCTTTTATACCGACACAGGGACTCAAATGAAGGCGGTACAAGTACAAAATGCTAGTTTTAAGTAATATAAGGTCATATAGAAAATGCACAGTCAACAAGTGGGAGAAGCTAACAGTGGCTGTTTTTGGCAAACACATCCTGACAGTTACATTCTAGTGGCAGCTGAAAAGACAGCTGCAAGCTCAACTGAGCATGTGCGAAGGTGGAAGATGCTAAATATATCTCGTCTCTAGGCAGATTTCAAGAGCAGTTAACAGAAAGGTAGGACAGAGCACATGGCGAGCACATGGTAGCACATGGCAAACAAAATGGCTGACAGAAATACAAAATGGATTCCACAAAACGGACAAGATAGTCTCTAAATACAGGATGGCTTCTGCTAATGCTAACCTAATCGCTGCCAAATTACAACAAGCTCCAGAGAAAAGCACATTTTTCTCTCTTCCATGGCCAACTTATACTTTTTGCCTCTCTTTTTGAGTTTAGCCAGTTCCAACTGGAGTTCCCTTTCATGCTCTATTTTGAGCTTTTACAGCTGCAGCTCGTGCTTTCTAGCTTCCCGCCTGTGCTCCAGCTACTTTGGGGATAGGCCTTTAGAGGACACACTGCTGCTGGCTCTGGAGGGTGCTGTCCCCCCAGATACATCCTGATTCATTAAATCACCATGCAGTCTCATTCTCGGTGTGCTCTCATCAGCTTCCCTGACTGCCAACTAGGCCCTCAGTGCCTTTTGCATCTCCTCCTTTCTATTGAGGCCTTTAAATGCACATTTCAGCTCTTTGCAGAATGTTGGGAGCTGAGGCACTGTATAGGTTCCAACCTCTGCTGCTCACCCACCAAATCTGCAGCTACAGCTGATGGCTTATCAGACTGAGACATGACTGTGGAAAAAACTCAGAAGTTGCAAACAGACCAAAAAGGTCAGAAATAAACCCAGTATGTGGTTGCGCAATGGAATGCGATATGGAAGTAGTGTACATGAATCACTATGTGTAAAGTATAAATACAAGTCCTATCCTCACTGCTGACCAACAGTGTTAAAAATGGGTCTTCTTGTTGACAGTGGTTTGCATCCTTTCCAAGTAGGGACCCTCACTCGAATCAGGGTGAGGCAGTCACGCAGCTAAGATAACCCCTGCTCGCCCCCTTGGTAGCTTGGCAGGAGCCATCTCAGAGGCAACGTGTAAAGTAGTTGTACACACACATACAGTAAAACACTGAAAAGGCTACAAAAGGGAGTCCAAACCAATTTAGAAAAGTATCCAATATTGATCTGAATAAAACAAGTCCAAAACAATAAAAATCAAACATACACAAGTCAACATATCACTTTTAAACAATTATGTGTAAACATCCCAGGTAAACAGAATGAAAGTGAAAACAGAAGTCTCAGACATATAAAGTGCATAGATGCGAAAAGAGATCAGGAAGATTCTTGTGAAGACAGTGAGCGA
Organism: Lissotriton helveticus; assembly: GCF_964261635.1. NCBI lineage: Eukaryota > Metazoa > Chordata > Amphibia > Caudata > Salamandridae > Lissotriton > Lissotriton helveticus. The sequence continues at coordinate 1,716,922,622 of NC_136065.1, forward strand.
TGCAACCAGCTTTGCCTTCCACACAAACTCCTAATTCTATTTGAATTACCAATCTATTAAAAGACAAAGACAAGCCGAGCACCTGTGAAAAATGTCACCACCTTGCATACGAAGAAGTGTTCGCCTTTTGAATTGCTTTTGATCCATCTTTTGTTGCCTTTACATGTCTGAAAGGACTCTGCTGCGACTCACCGTGAAAACCTTAGTAATGTGCGTGATGTGTAAGCCTGCTGCAGGTTAATGATAGTATGTGTTGTCGCCCACGCGCACACCATACAGGGGACCCTGTTCTAAGGAGAAGGTCCAGTCCTTCCACTGCTTGTTGAATGCCTTGGGCTGACACTGTGAAGTGGAGAACTCCTGAACTTCACCCAATGTATATTTCTACGGGGCATCGTGTGGTATGGAGAGATCTTAACCACCAGTGCTGTGTGAGGGCCACAACTGGTACTGGATAGCAAAGATCCAGTGATGGCCCTGCATGCTGACAGCATTGGCCTGGCACTGCAGGTTAAGAGCACTTTTAAAACAACCATTGAAAATGCAATAGGTCTCTCGCCTTTGATTAAGTTAAAGCCATTTGCTTTGCTAATGGTATTGTATAGCAAAGCAAATGGCTTTAAGTTAATGAAAGGCGAGTTCTGATGAGTTCTTGCATTCCCTGGACCACATGTGACACTGAATAGCTACGGAAGGTTTTCATACCTTCCCAGTGCTCTCTTAGGATTGTAGAAAAATCACTTTGCATTTTGGAATTTGTAGGACCGCGTTTAAGGAGCCAAACTACTAGTTCCAGAATGCACAGTACTTTGAAGTATTAGTGGTCTGAAGGAGCTGTAAAAATGTGACACTTGGCTGTTGGCCGGGGTTGTTAGTGCAGGGTGAGTTTGTCGGACAGCTGTGCTGTTCTAAGCACGTTAAAGGAAGGACTACACATGTTTTGAACTTTTTCCCTCTGACGAAACGAATCCCGCTCACGATGAGATGTCGTCATGCATGACGGGATTCCAATCCCTTTCTGTTGCCAGACATTCAGCCCCTAAGTTAGGGGATCCGTGGGTATATTTTTCCATTTCCAGCACTGACCACATGTACATAAGGATGAAAGCAGACGATCAACCAACTGTACACCATGTCTCTCGCTCACACCTTATGTGCACTCCCATGTCAAACAGGGTTACTTTAGAAGCCATCCCAGAGTAATTGGATGATCATCCAAATACATTAGAAATCATTTTCACACCATTAGACATCATCAAGCACCTGAAGTCATCAGCAAAGCTTAGAAACTTGTGCCCGATGATTTGAGGAGGACTTGAAAATGAGTACTTGATGACTACTCTGGAAGAGGTTTGTCCTGATGATTTCAGGGTGACTTAAAAATGAGTGTCTGATGACTGCACACAACTACTCTTTTCTTGATGATTTGAGGATTATTTGAGAACTGGTAGATGATTACTTCATAAGGATCCTTTGCATCCAGCAAGAAGAGTGTTGATAAAAGTTTGAGGATGATTTACTGTTTATTTTAAGAGAATATTTGCCATTTTTGTTTGTTTTGTTTCAAAGTGGGACCAGCTGGGTGTTTTGTGGAGTATTTACTGATTATTGCACAATGACTCCATGTAATATCAAATGGTCAGCAACTGACATACATAAGATAACGTGTTAAATTAAATCACAGATTAGTATTTTTACTGCCTTTTCTGACTTACAAATCATTCTTCTTTATTATAATTGGAAGAACAAAAATTTAAATCTTAAAATGTTCAACATCTAATATTAATTATGCAAATCTGGGTAGGCACAACACAAAGGGCTCACTTAAGGGGCCATCAGCCCTTTTTTGTTTAAGTCTTATCTTGGTTACGGGCTATCTAGAGCCTAAAACCTAGATGCCAATGTAATTGAGGGAAACAAGGGCACTTCACAAGTGCTTAAGAAAACATATAATTTGGAGGCAGGTTTTAGATTTATTCCAACTTTTTTATGTACGAGATATGCATTTACTCTAAAATGACAGATTCATCTATATGATGGTTACAAGGTGTAAGTCCTATAACATTCATACTGGTAGGCATCATATGCTAAGAGTATTCGGTCTGGAAAAATAGAAAGTCAGAATTTAAAAAAATCACAATTTAAAATGTAACGCAGTGTTTTGGATTGTTTTAATAACAATACTTTATTACTGCCTAATGGAAACCCTTTTTTTGTGTTAATATGGAGAAAGTCGATGTCAATGTGAATAACAATACATTCATGTATAAAAACGAAATTACATCTTTATTAACAATTTTGCCCGTTATCAACTCCCCGTCAACCCCGACTCTGAAATACGTAGTTAGGCAGACTCAGACCCAGGCCCGATGTCAGTGATTGACAGGTCACAGGTGGAGTGGCATGTCGCCCGCAGACAAATGCGCAAACAGGAAATCCCTAATTAATCCCAAAGATAGGAGCAGCGACACCACAAGGATCCAGGGAGATTGGCTCCAACAAAGCACACATGACTGGAATAGTACGCGGTTTTCTAAACCACCATTAAGCCAGATGCTGCATGAAGTTAAGAACACATAGCCAATCAGGACACAGCACACACAATTCACGCAATGATCACGCGCCCCTCATGCCGGACATCTGGACGTGCTACCCACTGGCCAAATTATGTCCATGCAAGGTCAAGGCCCCTTGGATCCCTGATCGAGTACACTAATTTATGGCTCCAAAGACAGAGGTGCTATGGCATTCATGGAAGATCATAAAAATGTCAGGTCGATTTTAAGTTGAGACCGCCTTCAGACCCTATGTCTGTGCCCGTTTTCTCTGCTGCACTGTTTAAATGAACTGTTCCTTGTTTTGCCAAACAGCTCTTGTTTTTTCAAGGTGGTTCATATTCAAGCAACATTAGCAACATTGGAGAACCAAAAGGTTGAAGAAAAACTATACGTTTCAAAGTCTATGCCTTACAGTTTGCATACTGCTCCTTGATGTTGGTGTATCTCATTGTCTATATTAGAAATATTGTAGTTTATGAACTGCATGTAACAAAAGTCTTTCTGTGGTGCCAAAAGTAGTAACCAATTAAACTGAACTATCCACAAAAAATACAAATGTGTGTTGCATATTGTGCTTTGCAGCAGACACATTGATCCTCAATGCTACTTTATGAGGAGTCAAAACGGGGACTAGACAAAAGCCAGATCTCTCCAGCAAGTGAAGATTAGACACACAAAGATTTCCGCAGTAGGTGCCTAAAACCTGTCAGATGTTTTGGAGTGCAGCCTTTTTGTGACCAATTAAGTAAGCAAAACAGATTTACTCTCACATTTGTCCTGTGCTTAAACCCTGTCAGATGTTTTGAAGTGCAGCCTGTTTGTGACCAATTAAGTAAGCAAAACAGATTTACTCTTACATTTGTCATTGGCGCCAATTTCTGTGCAGAAGAGGTTTAGGAAGCATAAATATATAATTTGAAAGTCTGAAAGCTTTTCATGACTCCACTCTTCATGACTCCACCCCTTTCTACTGCCCCACCTTTACCCGAAGGTATGGGATCCCAGAGTACATTTTTACTATTTCCAGCTCAGATTCTGACCATTCTATTTGCTCTGTCAATATCTTCTTTCCACGTCAACTTTCTCTGCTTGCTAATCTTTTCTCTCAAGCCATCTTCTTTCTTTATCTCTATGGTCTCCTCATCCTTTCTCTTACTCCTTCTTCCTTCTGCTCCCTCCTATTGCTCTTTTCTCCTGCCCACTTAGTCTACATCTCCTTCTTTTTGCTTCTCTCACTCATCGTTCTCATTTTCCCCTCTGTAAACCTCTTTCGATCTCTGTCATCTCTACCTTCACATTTTCTCCCATTTCAACCATATTATTCCCCTTGTATTGCCCTTTCTTGGCCTTTGTCTTCTTTAAGCTCTTACATCTTTCTCCTTGCTTCTTTCTTATTAAATGGATAATTAAGAGTAAATGAGATAAAAAATTATTTTTACCCAGTTCTGTATTGCTATAATGAAATGAAAATGAAAAAAAGGAACTTAATTAGGCGCACTGCGGCCAAGCGGCTTCCTGGCGCTGAGGGTTTGAACCAGGCTCACAGAGGGGACTCGGGGGAACTAGCAGGGGAATGCCTGAGAAAACAAGAAAGTTTTGAGAGCTTTACGGAAATGGGAGTAGATGGGAATAGAGCGGACGGACAGGGGAAGACTGTTCCAGAACCGGGGGGCCAGAACCGAAAATCGGGTGCCTCCAGTTCTGGATTTACGGAAACGGGGGACGTGGAGGAGGGAAAGAGAGGAGGAGCGGAGAGTGCGGCTGGGGACGTGAGGAATGATGAAAGATCCAATAAAGAGGGGGGCTGAGTGGGTGTGGGCACGAAAGGCCGGACAGGCCAATTTAAACAAAAGATCTAAAGTGCACAGGAAGCCAATGAAGGAACTTGAGTGCAGGAGTGATGTGGGAAGATTTGGAAAGACGAAGAATGAGGCGGGCGGCCTGGTTTTGAATGGCCATGAAGGCGGCGGGTTTCATAGGCGGGTATGCCCACATACAAGCCATTCCCATAGTCAAGGCGAGAGGTGATAAGAGCCGTGACTATGGTTTTGAGGGCGTCCGCGGAGAAATACCGAGAGATCTTCCGGATGAGGCGGAGGGACAGAAAACAAGAGGATACTACGGAGCTGACTTGGGCATGCATGGTCAGGTCATGGCTGACCTTGATGCCCAAAGTCCGAACAGAAGAGACCGGTGAAGGGGGGGAACCAAAGGAAGGGGGCCAGTGAACCGCAGACCAAGGGTTAGAGGGACCACCCGTGAGGACAAGCTCCGTCGTGTCCGGATTGAGCTTCAAGTGAATGAAGCTCATCCATTCGGATATTAAGACTAAGGTGGAACAAAACTTAGGAAGAGAGACAGAAGGGGAAGAAAGATCAAAGACAAGCTGGAGGTCATCCGCGTAGTTATACACAGAGACCCCCAGCTCGAGAAGAGAAATAATAAGGGGGTAGATATAAAGATTGAAGAGGAGAGGGGAAAGGGAGGAGCCTTGGGGGACCCCACAGGTGACCAAGCGAGGAGGAGCGGAGAAGCCTGAGAGATGAACCGCCTGGGACCTGCCCTGAAGAAAGGACGCAATCCAGGAAAAGGCAGTGCCCCGGATGCCCGCTGCGCTGACACGGTCTAGAAGGATGGAATGATCGACCATGTCAAACGCAGCGGACAGATCGAGGAGGACCAGGGCCTGGGGGAGATTGATATCAGCTTTCCCTTTGAGTTCGTCCAGGACCGCAATGACCACTGACTCCGTGGAATGGCCTGGGCGAAAACCCGCCTGATGGGAGGCCAGAAGGTGGTTCTCCTCGATGTAGTTGGACAGGCAAGATGTGACATAGCTTTCAAGGATCTTGCCCAGATAAGGGAGAAGAGAGATAGACCTAAAATTAGAAGGAAGAGAGGGATCCAGACCAGTTTATTTAAGAATGGGAAAAACTATAGCAGATTTGAAAGATGAAGGAACAGAACCCAAAGCTAAAGAAGCGTTAAGAAGGGCAAGAGGGGGAGCAGGACAGCTAGTGAAAAGAGTCTTGAGGATCCGTGCAGGAGCACAGTCTGCCGGAGAGCCAGACTTGACTTTTGTGAGCAGGTTAAGGAAACGGTCCATGCAAATGGGTGGAAGATGATCCAAAGAGGAGGGGGGCAGAGGAAGGGAGCAAGAGAAGCCAGAGCTATAGCCACCAATAATAGCCATTCTAGAATGTTTCATTGTTTGAAATCAGTTTGGATTTTGGGACATATTGCGACATATTAACCAATTGACCCTATGTGGCTCAGGGAAATGTTAACAGTGCCATTGCCTTGGATAACAATACCCCAATTAGGAAGGGTGAAACTGGAGACCATGCATAAATGTAGCATAATGAGCAGGTTGAAAACTGGCATAATACTTGGCTCTGTGACACAGTGGACACATAGATTTTAAAAACAGTAATGGGTAAAGGAAGAAGATTCCATACTGTCTGCAAGTAAAAAGCTGTCACTTGTGGCATAGACTTAAAAGGCAATAAGAAAAGTAAGAAATCGTGGATTTCAGAAACTGCTCTCTCAGACATACTTTAAAACCAAAAGAAGTACAAACGGTGATCTCCCACGTTAATAGGTCATTGTCTGGTTTGGTTGCATTGTGGAACTTGTAGTCCTGCTTTTCTTGTGGTAAATACCAAATCATAGGTACCTGAAAGCAAATTATTAAGCCTCAACTGCTAAGTTAACATCTGTGTAGCACAGAAGGCAGTAAATGCACAGATTCGTAAAGGGGACTATTTGCATTGTGCAAGCATAAAACAAAAAAAAATGGTCACAGCCCATTTTCAGACTTAGTATAGAACTACTTACGGTCCGATTTTCCTTTTTGATGTGAATCTCAGAATATTGAGCTGGCGCCAACACTCCAACTTCGGTAGCTTTAAATATTGTGCCTGTTCACAAGTCCCTCCCTTTTTACAGCACAGTCTGAATAGAAGTCAATCGCTTGCAGGCGTTTCCTACATGCACTACCTGGACCTATTCATGCAGCATAGCGGGTATTGATTAAAGAGGTGTGAGCCAGCGTCACCTGCCTCCTTCCGGACTTCATTACAGAAATGGGGGGAGAGGGGAGGTTGGTTAAAGATAATATAGTGCAATTTACTAAAGCGTTTTTAAACAAGGGTTTCCTCCTGCTTACAACAGACTTCTGCACAATTGTCATTCTGGGGCTTATGAAAGGAACTTCAATCAGAAGCAAAGTTTGCTCTGTAGAAAACTAAAAAACCTCCATATATTTTAAGCTACACGTAGAACAGGCGTATCCGGAAATGATGTCACTTTACTGTGCCATTTCCAAGAGCAGATGGAAGTTGTTGAGGTCTTTGAAGAAGGGGACTATGGCGATTCCGCCCGCTTTTCATGTTTATTTCATCGCTTTCAAAACTTTTCTGGCCACAGGGGCGGATTACTTCAGCAGCCTGTGATCCGATTGATGGTAGCAGGTATCAGGGAATTCTATGTCAGGACCGGAGGCTCCGATTATGCTTCTCAATTTTCTTTACTGAAAATTCTCAGCAGCCAATCAGAAAGTGAAAACAAAAATACATACTACAATACCCATAAACCCTAGAGGGTATCACATGGTAACCATAGAGTATACCCTTATATAAGGAGTGCAAGAGAATAGTACATCCTCTTTCTTTGCTGCTCCGCAGCCAGTTAAGTGCATTTCCTCATTATTGATAGTGCTTTCATATTGTACTTTGATTAGTCTGTATATGCACTGATATGTAAATTTGAATTTGTACCTGTATGTGGCTCTGCTCACTGTTCACGCTGCCTGTGTTGCTGTTTGCTCGCTTCTGGCGCGTTGCATTTGTTATGTTGCACGTTGTGCTGGTTTTCCGATATTAGCCTCGGCTTTCGTTTCAGCGTTACATTTCCTGTGATTACGTTTCTCGCTCGGCAGCCCCCGTCTCTTTGTGGGCACCACCGTGTGTGTGTTTTGTAATCTCCAACCCGACCGGCTGCGCGCGCTTCACTGCTGCAGCGCAGTCGGGGTTTCTGTTTTGTTCAGCGCTGACTGCGGTCGGCACACGCCGTTGGGAGCACGGTCAGCCTCCCGAGTCCCGGGCGCTTGGTGCCTGCGGGCAGTTCAGTGGAGCGGGAGACGGGGAGCGAGGTTGCGCGCACTGTCACAGCACCGGCCTCGATTTGGCATTGGTTTCGGCCGGTCCGCGCATTACTCAACGGCCATTTTCTTTGTTTACCGGCAAATTACAATTACGCTTACTAGTATTTTGAGCGCAGGAGCAGCGCTTGTATTTTGCTCTAGACCCACGACCTTGCCAACCTGTGGTAGTGCTGGGCAAGACCTCCCTCCACGCTTTATTATTATTTTACACTTGGACTCTAGGGGCATATTACCAACAACTAGCGATGATTATCGCTATGTTGGTTTAGCGGCAATATTAAAATCGCCGAGCTCCGCCGATTTTTATCGCTTAGGAGCCTTGCTATTATCAAGGTTTATCTCCTAAGCGATAAAAACCAGCAAAAATGCATGAATATCGCTGTAAAGTCAGCGATATTCATGCATTACCAAGCAAATGCTCTTAGCCATGTTATTCACCAACCATTGGATAACATGGCTAAGTACAGCTCTGGGCAGGCGTTAGCTTTTGGAGATAATCGCGCTTAGCGCGATTATTTCCAAAAGTTGGTAATAGGAGATAGAGATGTTAGCGACTGTTTCCAGTCGCTAACATCTTGGCACGCCCACTTTGCATGTCATTAGCGATAATTATCGCTGACATGCAAAGTGGGCACCTAAATGCCCGCTATCTCCTACTAGCTGTCGCTAACTGGTGTTAGCGACAGCTAGGTAATAGGGCGATACAATTATCGCCGCTTTAGCAGGAAAGATTCCCGCTAAAGTGGCGATAATGCCCTTGGTAATATGCCCCCTAGATTCCTGTGTTGCTTGGCTTGCCTGGGGTTTTGCCACTCCCCTTGATTTGTCACAGTCTTTACAATTACGTTTTTCTGTGCCACCGGCAGTGCATATTGTCTCCCTTTTTCCTCCTGTGGGTTGAATTGTCACTTATCAGTGCCTGTCATGTCTGACTATTTTTATTATGACGCAGACTACTTTGAGGAGGAACCCTCTGGGTCTTTGGAAACTGAGCTTGTTGGAGCTCTGGATGTGGGAGTTCAACACTCCGTTAACAAGGCTATGGTCAGGGCGATGGAGCCTTTAAAACGCCATTTATGTAATTATGCTGTTCTGCAGGGCTGAGTACCTGGCCAAAAGTCCCGTGCTTCTTCTGGCGTCAAGGCTTCTAAGAACCTCCACTCTGCGGACTTTGCCAAGCTCGCTCAGACCTTGTCCTCTGACCATTCTTATGTGTCTACGAGCAAGGACAAAGGTTCCGATTCGCTTCGCAGGGATGATGGTGATGCCTCTTCCTCTACCTCGACATCTGACTCCGATGTTTCTCCTCCACCAGCCAAGAAGCAACGCAAAGAGCGGTTTGTTGATGCTACCTCTCATCCTAATTTACTAACATTTGACCCCACTGCAATAATTCATCCAAATTCATCCTCTTGGCTTCCCTCTACAGAGGTTGCTGATTATGTACAGTCCCATTTGAGGCAACCGTTTGACAAAGATATCAGGGCACGTTTACGGTCCGAATGTCCGTGTCCGGATTTGGCGGACAAGGTGGCAGATACCCCAGAAGTGGATCCTTCTATGCTTACCTATTTGAAAAAATATACTAAGGATCCTAAGAAAGGTTTGGATCGTGCATGGAGGTCCTGCCAGGACAAATTACTCGATTTGACCGGCCCCCTAACAAAAAGTTTGGATTTGAGTTACAAATCTAAGGCTTCAGGGCAGATCATCAATCCAGATGACTTAATTGGATGGGCTCAGCGTGCTGTTTGCCTGTTGGGCAATGCCATCTGTGCAATGTCTAGTGAACGCCGTCGCTCTATTTTACTAAAGCTTGACCCAAAATTAGCGGAGTTATCCTCCTCGGAGTCGGGTTCCTTAGCGCAAGGTCTTTTATTTGGCCAACCTTTTTTGAAAGCGTTAACAAAATTTGTCACCACTTTCAGTGGCCTTGATAAGGCGCAGGGTTCCTAAAAATGGGCGTTTCGTCCAGTTTTTGGAAGGGCCGGACGACATCGGGGGCGGTCGTTCGGCTGCGGTTACCAACAAAGCACCCAGCGAGGATATAATTCCCAGCGTGGAAAATTCCAAGACTCTAATTCCTCCGCCAACTTCTATCCCACTCGTGGATCCCGCAACTACAACAAGAAGGGACGCTATGGTGGTAACCAGGGAGGTCAAATCGAGTCCACTGCCTCAGGTGAGCCTAATTCCCTTTTCAGAGGTTCAATTGGGGAGTCGACTCCAGTTTTTTCTCAACAAATGGCAAGAGATCTCGCAAGATGCGTGGATCCTGGAAACGGTTCAGGGTTACAAGATCAGATTCCTTTACTCCCCAACTCAGGCTTTTCCCCCGCGTCCGATGGTTTTTCCCATCAGGATCAGGTCTTCATTTCCAGCGAGATCGAGTCTCTGCTACTCAAAGGGGCCATAGTGTGGACGGTTCATCATCCCCAGGGCTTTGTCAGCAACGTCTTCCTGGTCCAGAAGAAGGGGGGGTGGATCCAGACTTGTTTTAAATCTCAAGGAGTTCAATGGATGGGTTGTATATCGTCACTTCAAGATGGAGGGAATCCATCTTCTTCGCGATCTTCTTCAGGAAGGGGACTGGATGGTCCACCTGGATCTGAAAGATACTTATCTGTCAGTGCCCATTTACGGACCTCATCGTCGTTTTCTTCAGTTCTAATGGCAGAGGACGTGGTACTAGTACAAAGTCCTTCCTTTCGGCCTCTCGTCAGCACCTTGGTGCTTCATGAAGCTAATGAGGCCAGTAGTCGAGTTTCTTCGAACCAGAGGCATTCGCCTCATCGTTTATCTGGACGACATTCTCATCATGGGTCAGTGTCCTCGTCTGGTGTTACAACATCTTGCCTGGACCATAGACCTATTGCCGACTTTGGAATTTCTGGTCAACCCTCAGAACGATGGAGTGCCTGTTTTTGTTTGGTCGATTCCCTTTCTTGTCAACTCCTCTAGCCCCCTAAGAAGATCAGATCAATCAAGAGAGAGTTAAGGTTGATTTTGAACAAGCAGACTGTGTCCTTGAGGTCTGTAGCCCGGATCGTCGGGTTGTTAGTTTCTTCTATACGAGCGATCTCCCGGGTCCCCTTCATTATCGAGCACTTCAACGGCTCAAGATACACCATCTCCAGAAAGGCCTCATGTATTCCGATCAGATTCCTCTCTCGGAGGAGGCGAGGTGGGAGATGCTGTGGTGGCTGGACCATATGGAGTCGTGGAACGGTCGAGCCCTGTTCGGCAATACAACGGAGGTAGTCATCGAATCGGATGCCAGTCGGTGGGGTTGGGGAGCCCGGTGTGGTCAAGTATCCACGGGAGGTCGTTGGTCTCTGCAGGAACTGTCTCTCCACATCAATTGCCAGGAACTTCTAGTGGGTTCCTTTGATATTCGGTGTCTCTCACCCCGTCAGACGAATTGTTGCATCCTTCTCCGCATGGACAACATGTCTGCGGTTCGTTATGTCAACAAGTTAGGCAGGACCCGATCCCAACTTCGAGCGGAGATTGCAAAGGATTTTTGGCATTTTTGCCTTCAGAACAAATTGTTTGTGGTGGCGGAGTATCTTCCAGGGTGCAGCAACCAAGTTGCCGATTGGCATTCCCGACATCTCCGGGACTTCAGCGATTGGCGGCTTCACCCCCGAGTGTTCCGTTTGCTGTCCAGGTTGTGGGGTCTTTGCCAGATTGATCTGTTTGCCTCCAGGCTCAACAAACAGATTCCAGTATTCTTCAGTTGGCGTCCGGATCCGCCATGGATGCTATTCTGCAGGTGTGGCCTCCGGTTCTTTTTTATGCGTTCCCTCTGTTCATGATGATTCCGAGGGTCCTGGCCCGGACCAAGTGTTATCAGGCGGAACTGATTCCAGTCACTCCTCTTTGGGGGGTTCAAGCATGGTTCCCGGTGCTTCTGGAAATGTTGTGTGCATTTCCAGTCCTGCTTCCCCAGCAGTGGAATCTGTTGTTAGACCCTCTTTAATCTCCCCATCCATTGGTAATGGCAGGTCAACTCTTGCTGGTCGGGTGGTTAATTTCGGGGATCGCTGGAACGTCCCAGGCCTTTCGAGAGACGCTGCCAGATTTATCAATGAAGCTTGTTCGCCCAACATCCCACAAACATTATGCTACAGCATGGAAACGTTGGTGTGATTGGAGCTCTCAACGGGAAGTGGATCCCTCTTTAGCAGATGTCTCCTTGGTAGTGAACTTCCTAGCGTCTTTGGCCGCCTCCGGTCTTGCTTACCGAACTGTTAACAATTAATTTCCGGTCGGCGATCTCAGCGGGCCATGTACCGATAGACGGCAAACATATTGGGGAAAGTCCATTGTTTTGTAAACTTCTTAGAGGTATCCGATTGGTTAAACCTCCCTGTTCTAAATATTCAGAGCTTTGGGATGTCTCCCTTGTCTTACGTCTTTTGGATTCCTGGCCGGTAAATCAATCTTTGTCTCGTAAGCAACTTTCTGCCAAACTTGCTATGCTGCTTTGCCTAGTCTCCTGTAAGTGTGTTTCTGATATTCGCACTCTTGATTTGGCGAGTCGTCAGTTTTCTGCAGAGGGTGTTACTTTTCGCATTACAAGACGCACTAAATGTAACACCTCTTCCGTCACTTATCCTGCTTTTCCTGACAACCCAAAACTGTGTGTGGTACAATGTATCCATGATTCAGATATGAATACTGCAGGTTTTCGTCAAGATATGACAGGTCAATTGTTGATTGCTTTGCAGAAGCCTTTTCGCCCAGTGACCCAAGCTACACTAGCAAGATGGGTGCGTTGGCTTATGGGCGAAGCAGGTATTGATGTTTCTAGATTTGGTGCTCATTCTGCCCGTGGTGCTATGGCATCCAAAGCCTTTTCTATGGGAGTCAGTTTAGCGGATATTATGAAAACAGCTGATTGGTAATCTGACTCTACATTTAAAACGTTTTATTACAAACCTATTATTAATGTTAAATCTGTTGTGGTGGATCAGCTTTAAACAAGCATAATCAGAGCCTCAGGTCCTGACATAGAACTCATATTTGCGAACATTCGTGACAAGAATTTTCAATTCTATTAAGGACACGGAGGCGAGGATTATCCCAGCCATAATTCAGTACTGTAATGTCTGATTTGAAATGTTTATACTACGATGTATATGTATATGCTCTTTTCTACCCTCCCCTTATGATGTAATTTCTTTTGGGGATATGGTATTAAGGCTTTGTCTTTCGATTTCAGGTTCAGACCTCAAGTAACGTTAGGTGTTGTTCACCTTTGGGGAGACTCTTCATGACCTCACGTTGGATGCTGTTTCTTTGAACATACCTTCAAGTTTCGTGGTTGCCTGTTGGCCGGTGGTTTTCCTTCTGATGGATGGCTTCGTTTTCCCTGTGGTTCCAGATATTGGACTATGTTTTTTATGTTTATTTTTATTTGGACTTACCTGTTATTTTACACAAAGAAAGACGATGTACTATTCTCTTGCACTCCTTATATAGGGGTATACTCTATGGTTACCATGTGATACCCTCTGGGGTTTATGGGATTGTAGTATGTATTTTTGTTTTCACTTTCTGATTGGCTGCTGAGAATTTTCAGTAAAGAAAATTGAGAAGCATAATCCTCGCCTCTGTGTCCTTAATAGAATGAAAAATTCTTGTCACGAATGTTCGCAAATTTTTAATTTTTCTCTTGCAGTTTGGAGGTTCGTATCAGTAAGTAAAATGTCCCTGTTAAAGAAAAGCTGTAACTTGGCTTTCTGGAATGCACTTTTATATAGTTATGTAATTCCAGATTATTTGATTCTCGTAGCTCAGACGTTTTCCCTTCAGTCCAGTGGGAGTCAGAGTAGGGATGGTATTGACTGGTGGGGATCATGATGTGCTGGGTAGAGTTCATAGCGAATCGATTTAACTATGTATTTAGGTTATTGTAATTTGTAATTTTTCATTTACTTTGTTGCTGCAGCATCTAGGCAGAGACACTTCTTTTTATTGCATCCTCTAGCAATTAAAAATAAGCATATCAGAGTGGAAAGACTAGACCATTTGCTTTGCCATCACTTGCCTAAAAGTGTTTATTTGGGTCGTCAAAACAACTGGTGGATTAATACATATTTAATTAAAGAAAAATTGAGCCTGCGATAAAAAAAAGTCTTTGTCGACGTTCTTGTTGGTGTTCTCCACTGCACGCCAGGACATTGGTGGGTCATTGTGTTGGTTAATCTGCACACCTTTGTCATTGAGCTAATGTGAATGAGGCCTCAGTTTCGTCCCCGAACTCTACTTTTTTATTATCTATTTGATTCGATAATTACACAAACATAAAACTTGTCTTGTGCTGTGCAGTCCGACATTTAGCATTTCTGCCGCTTTCCAGCACAGGTCTTACTTTCCGCGAATGTAATGGTGATCACACTTTGTCGTGTATCTTATAGTTTATAATCTTACATAAAATTGTTTTAGTTTGCCAGACCTGTGTAGGCTTAAAAGTAGAGCACACGTCGGTCTCAAAGGCCAGCTAAGTAACATCGGTTTTGCTCTTTACCAACACCATTTGCGGTACATCAAGCGGTTATAAATGCAAGCAAGTTTAAATACAGCAAACATGACTGGCCCACGAAGCATTTCTACACACCTCACATTCACGTTAATGGGCTACTGTATTTAATTCAGTCCGCTTGAAAGAAAAGGCCTGCATCTGAACTCGGTAATGTCCCCCCCCCCGCTCTGGCTGTGCCCAGCTGGATACGCTTGGCGTTTTCCCTTCAGTCCAGTGGGAGTCAGAGTAGGGATGGTATTGACTGGTGAGGATCATGATGTGCGGGGTAGAGTTCATAGCGAATCCAGTCTGATTAGGTCAAGTGTAGTTATGCGCTCCCACTAAATGTAAATGCTTTAATATATTGAAATAAGTTCATAAACCACTAAGCCTATCCCAAATTAAACAAGCATTGGCATAGCCAATAGGTCTCGCCTTTGGGACCTTATACGTTTTTGCGATGCAACAATTGATGTTGTTGTACCAAGGATATTGTGCTTGTTGGACCTCTCAGCTTTAGGGTGGTCTTCCCCTACCTTTTTGCCCTTGCACCTCCCATTCTTCACTGTACCTTTTTGTTGGACCTAGGACACTGGGCGCCTCACCACTGCTAAACAGTGCTGAGGAGCAGGTGCTCTCCCCTAAAACCTTGTGATGCTGGCATATCTGCCACACACCCCTGCTACTGCAGTAAGGTTTAACTCTCCCCCCTTATGCGATAATTTCTGACAGGGACCTAATAAGTCTGTCATGTTTGGTCTTGTTGGACTCAGGCGGGGAACCCTTTCCAATGATATATGGGGTTTGGGCATTACTACGCTAGGGATCCCACTTTTAGAAAGTGGACCTTTTCCTGCCTACACTTAGATTGGGCACTGCAGACTCCCCCCGCCCCTCTGCATACTGGGTTGGGAGGCGGGAGTGGTGATTCACACCTTCTCCCCTTGGATGGGCTGTGATAGGCTGCCCACTGTAGCCTTAATGGCCTGTCTCTCGTCACGGTGACCGCTAGGTCAGGGAAGGCAGGGAACATCCCAGAACTCCCTGGACTCTTCCAGAAACCCCTGCCCCACACCCTTCCAGAGACGTCTACCACTTCCACTGAAAGATATATAAGGGAAGGTCCTGGTCTCACTACTTTGTTACACTGCTGGACAACGGGGAATCCCTGCTGGAGTAAGAACTGCGGTGCCAGGAGGATTGCCACTTGTGAGGAGGCTGACTGCTCCTAGGAACTGCTGCCCCTACTTGTAGAGCTGCCCACTGCCTGCTGATCCTGCTCAGCTAGGGAGGACCGGAAGTAACACCCCAGAGTGTCTCCACCATCCACCTGAGAACTGCCTTTCTGGGACTGCATCCCTTTTTGATTTAAAGAGAACTATCTTTCTTGGGACAACATAGTCATAAGGACTGCCCGTCTGGGACAACCACCTTTCCCGACTTGCCCTACAACACAGAGCCTGTGTGCAGTCTCGCTGGCCCATTGACCTTTAAAGAAACTGCCCCTGCACCACGGCACGTGGAACTGCCTTATTCTAAGGAAGGACAGCCGCGTTTGTGCCGGGGAACTGCCCCTGTTGTCACCTCTGCCAGCGTGGGTGATTCATGATTTACATTGGCCAGCTTCGCTGCCGCCGCCCAGGGGACAGGATTGCACTGGGAAGCACTGCGCAAGGACTGAGCGCCGTTACAAAAGAGGCACATGTGCCTGGGAGATCACCGCTGCTGGTCGTGGTGTAGGCGCTCCAAAACCTAGTTCTGCAATTATCCCTGAAGTCACCATGCTTGCCCGGGTTCAAGCGCATGCAGATCTGCCCCCAGAATCACCGCTGCCGCCCGGGAACTTCGGGAACCCTGAGCGCTGCACCGCTGACGTAAGCAAGGTGCCGCGCTGGGGTTGGTGCAGGCGCGGGGGTTGACTGGCAACCGGAACTCTTGACGCGTCATCGCCAACAAGGAAAAAGGTCTGCGCACGCACCCGGGAAGGCTGGCCCGCCCTCCATGCGCCGTCACAGGGTGCTCCGGTATCCAGGGAAACCCCGAGTCAGCGTGACCCGGCCTCAGACCACAGACAGAGAGTAAAGTGAGCTGTTGTTTGGGGAAAGTTGGCCAGGGCGGGATGTGGGCTGTGGGGACTGCCGCCCTTTCGAGTGAGTTTCGGAGACTGCACCAATTAAGTTTGGGACAGCGCTTCCAGTCAAATCCCAGCACTTGGCACAGGCGCAGGGCAACGTGTGTGAGCCCTCACCCCCTCGCAGCACGCTGGTGCAAGCGTCCTACTACCATCGCCGGGGACTGCCTTAGTTGAATAGCGGGCTGGCCAGACTGTTGCACCTGCATTGGGGGGCACTTCAGGTGTACCGCATTTCCTTCCTCTTACACGCGGCAGCTCCCTGGGGGAAGCCCAGTAGGCAGAATTGTGAGAGGCTTCCCCCCCCCCCCAGCCTGAACTGAACTGCGGCCCCCGAGGACCGGTTTTGTGATACAGCATTATTTTCTTTCCTAGTTACCAAGCCACGGAAGCAGCCTTCAAAGGAATTGGGTTTTACGCCGAGAGATCAGACACTGGCTTAATTTTATATGAGTGACTGGGGAATTGTTCTGGCCCTTATGTTCTCCAGCTAAACAATCGTCCCAGCTGGAATGTCTGAACAGTCAACCCAGTGGACACTTGACTGCAGCCTTTATTTTTCCTGATGTGGATTCTTGCCTTCTTGGATCTTGCCCAAGTTTTATATAAAGACACTTTCTACTTTTATATAAACCTGTAGTGTCCTTTTGTGAATGTTTTTACTGTGTTACTATTGGTGTGTGTTGCACAAATACTTTACACATTGCCTCTGAAGTTAAGCCTTCCTGCTCTGCGCCAGGCTACCCTGTCGGAAGCGGTGGTCCCTACTTGGACTGGGGTACATATCCCTGCCAACTGGAGACCCCGGTTCGAACATTGGTGGCAGCTGTGGGATAGGACTTGTGCTTGTGTAACACTGCACCATGACTCAGTGTACACCACAACCCTACACCTGACTCCACTGAATTTTTGTCTAACCTCTCCAATTGGCATTTTTAATTTTTTTAATTCTCCCTGGCTGGCTGTCTTTTTAAAGGTCCTTTTGCCTAAGTCCCATTTGATTTTCTCTACAAACGTCTGAAGCCTAGCAAGATGGAATTTGAGCTGGCCGACCTGGAAACTTACACGGTGGCACAATTCATAGAATTCTGCTAGGGGAAAAAGGTGCCCTTCAAGCAAAGTGCCAAGAAGGCAGATCTTTAGAAAGCCTTGAGATCATGGGTAACAGCCCACCCAGAAGGAGATGGGGACGGGCAAGGAGCAGAGCATGCCGTCGCAGGAGATCTTGACCTACTGCACTTGGTGGAAAGTGGCAATTTGTTACCGGGTACAAGGGTACCTTCCAGGAAGGCAGTAGCGTGTCAGTAAATAGCCTGTCCTCAGAGGACCTGGAGGACAGGAGGGAGGAGAGACACTTCAGGTTGGAGGTTGCTGGAGAAAGAACGGGAAAGAGAACAGTGGGACATGGAGCAAGAGCGCGAAGAAAAGCTACTAGCTATGAGGGAAAAAGAACTTGCCCATGAGCTCAGCTCCAAAGAACTGGAAATTCGGGCCCTAGAAGTAGGGGCCAACAACAACAAGAATGGTGGCAGCTTACCTATGGAAGCTTCCCGTGAGTCCAGGGTCTTTATGCCTAAAGATGTGATGGACAGTTTTAAGGTGGGGGAAAATATTGATAAGTGGTTAGCAGCCTATGAGGTGTCCTTAAGAGACATGGGGTCCCAGAGAGTTATTGGGGGGGGGGGGGTGGCTTGTATACGTACCTACCTCCAGATGCTAGGGACGCCCTCCTTTACCTAGAGAAGGAAGACCAGACTAACTATTCTGTCATGAAAGCCGCATTGCTCCAGAGATTTGGTCTTACCTCTGAGAGGTATAGGCAGAGGTTTAGGTATAGTCACACACTTCCCACACAGAACTGGGTAGACTTCCTGGAATACGCTGTGACATTTCAACTTGAGACTGTGAGGAATCCCCGTGATAGTGATCCCTGACGCTTGATCGACTTTCCACTTCATATCGAATAGCACGATTGTTTCTGACTATTCCGGACATCATCCAATCCACATCTATATATAAAGCTCTGAACATAAAGAAGAGCATCAAAAGATTGGTTGGACAACTAGTATCAAATCGGAACCAGTTTCCTTTCCTGAAAATCAGTCTGATACCTTTGATGTACTAAAGGGGTTTTATTTTGATGAAAAATTAAGTCCTGATGATGGTCTTATAGATGACAACATACAAGACCGAAACGTCGACCAAAGACATCAACTTTTCAGCATTATTTGCACTGAAGGACACCATGATGCATTTATGATTTTGGTTTTTCCTCATGTATTAATGAAGTTGACGGATTGTTATGAAATGACTAGCTGATTTAGATATACTGCTTTTCATGACTTTTATTTGAAAGTTTTGTTCTATGCTTTGTCCCCATGAAATTTTCTCTGTGATCGATCTTAATACAAAAATTTGAAACATAACCTTTCTCTGCTGTGTGCTTCTTCTCGTGACTATATTGTTTTATCTGTATAAAAATTGGTGATTATATTTGAGTAATCCTATGGATACATCTGGTTCAATTTATTAAAAGAGCCTACAAATAATTACTATATATACCCTTACTGATCTACAAACTAAATCCTTGGTAGCCACCCCTTACTTGAACTAATCTACATGAGGCGCTGGTATTAATACAAGTTAAAGAAAGAATTATTTAAGCCAAAAATGGTTGCTAAAAAGGTAAGTGAAACTTATCTTTTAAAACGCAGTAAATAGCAACCATTTCATGACCACATGACCCAAAGTATTTAATTATCTGGCACTTTTCTTTTTTTATCCTCTCCTGCATAGCTCAGAAATGGGTTTCTGTTCACCAAATGCTGTGCCTTTTAAAAATAAATAATTAAAGAAAGAAAACGACTGCACTGTAGGACAGTTGAACTATGTGTTGAAATCAGTGGGCTATTTAACACTTGCAGGCTGAACTGTGTCCTTTGACAAGCATTGTAGATTTCCTGCAAAACGGAAAATCTGGTATTGGAGTACATTTTTGTCATGGCTGCTGTGCATTGTTGGCACTAATGCACCAGTTTTGGATCAATGTTATACATAGGGCTTATAAATGTTAAATAGCCATTCATAAACTAAATTTTTTATCTTTTTAAAGCATCTATATATGATGGATGTATGACGTTACAACGCATACTTTTACCACGCATACCATTACAACGCGGTTTTTACCACGCATACCATTACAACGCATAGCGCTTTGGGGTGCTGGATAGTGAATTGTTTAATTTACTATTCCAACTCCAGTCCCCGTGGACACTAGGGAAGGTTATTGGATAGTAAATTAACCTATTCCCTATCCTAGAGCGCCCCCCAGCGCAATGCGTTGTAATGGTATGCGTGGTAAAAACCGCGTTGTAATGGTAGTGCGTGGTAAAAAATGCGTGGTAAAGGTTGTATACCATATATGATGGTATGCAGTGTGCTATCACACCATACATGCTCCACACTATGCCACTCCACTTTATACTACTCCTCTATACACCACTTCACTCTGCTCCACTTTATGCCATGCCACTCCATGAAACTCTACTGTAAGACACTTTACAACACAGCTCTCCACTCCACTGTACTCCACTCTGCTATCCTACTCCACTATATCCAACTCCACGTCACTAAAATCTACCACACTACAATCTACCATACTCTAATCCACTCAATCTACTCCACTCCAATGTATCCCACTCCAACCTAAACTACCTCAGTCTACTCCGCTCTACCCAAATCTCCCCACTCCCCTCCTCTAATCCACCCAATCTACCACACTCCACTCTACATTACTTCAATCCATTCCATCCACCCCTCTTCAATCTTCTCTACCACAATCCAATCAAACCAACTCCTCCCCAATCTACCCCACTACAACAGTTTGACTTCAATCTAATCCACCCTACCCCACTACACTCCTATCTACCCCGCTTCAAACTACCCCACTCCAATCTTTCCCAGTCTACCCACTCTACCATAATCTACCTCACCCTATTCCAGCCAACCCCACTCCATCCATCTCAAATCCACCCAATCTACCCCACTCTATTTGCCTTACTCCGCCCCACCCTATTCCCCTCCACCATACTGACCCATAATATGAGAGATTGCTGAGGCCAAGCACTTCCGGTGCATCTGTGGTATGTGTGTTAGGGGGCATGAATAACTCTCAGTGCTCCTAACAAGAGATGAGAGGATGTAGCTTTACGGCTAGAGAGGTCGACATTGAAGCAGGTGAACTGGGTTTGAGTCTCCGCAAAGACGCTCAACATTCTGTGATTCTGGGAAAATCACTTAATCTCCTTGCACCTAACAAAAATGAATGTGTCCATCTGTAACGAAACTGGTGCTCATGTAAAGCGCTTTGATACCTGAAATCTTCGGGTCGAGTTTGCGCTATATAAAACTCTTTAAAAAAAAAAAAATTAGGTAGGCTATTACTTAACTTCACAAGTTAGTCCTTCTTAACCCTACAATGTCCTTCATTTTGCCTCATATACCTTATTCCTCTTCACCGGGTACGTCTTCCTCATTCCTCTTGTTCCTTCACTTCCACTCAGTTGTTTCTTGCTAGCATTCTTCGGTCTTAGCCTCTCCTTCACTCCTCTTCAGCCTCCCTTCTCCCCCTCACTTCAACGCTTCTCTCCCCTTCTGCTCTGCTCAGCTCAGACTCTTCTGCCTATAGTCCTTTTTAATAGATCCAGTCTTCTTCAGCCTCACCTCTTCTCCCTTTCTGTGCTTCACATACCCTTTCCATTTATCTCCCCATTTTGCTTACTTCATCAACTTAACTGCAGTGACAAACCCCAGCAAATGGTTATCTTCGATGGTTTTGGGAAATCCTGCGATATATTTCTACGTAATGTAAATCATTTGTATATGTTTTTTAAAGTGTTTGTTTTTATTTTGTATGGTTAATAAATATGCATTTTTAGGTTGAGCTTTGGCAGCACGCAAGCGTTGCTGCAAGCAAGACCTTCTGTAATTGATACAACCACTTTATTCCTGTCTACAATTGGTTTATTCCAGCACTGAACTTCTTTGACGCCTCCTGTCATGTTCCCACAGCCGATGCCTCACTTCCTTTGAAAACTCAGGAGCACCAGTGTACTAGGGCTTGCCTTCCTTATAGCCTTTGTGTAAGAACTTTTGTATGTATCTTTATTGATGCTTTTCTACAGCCGCTGCTTCTGCCCATTTTGATTCCCCTTGAAATGAAATGAATGAAATGAAAATTGCACTTATATAGCGCATAACTACCCGGAGGTCTCGCAGCGCTTTAGACTGATTTTTTTGTGGCGGGCACCGGGTAGATCAACACGTTTTTGCATACAAGTGCGTTTTTAAAACTTTCTAAAGGACATGAGATTATTGTTTTCTCGAAGGGGGAGGGGAAATGAGTTCCAAAGCTTGGCCGCAGCATGAGAAAAGGAACGGCCGCCCCAACGGGCCTTGTTAATTTTTGTTGTAGTTACAAGCTGAAGAGAGCTAGAGCGCAAGGCTCTGGACGGTGCGTAAGGTATAACCACGGGGTGGAGAATTGCCGAACCAGTGCAGTGAAATGATTTGTGCACTATACACATGGCCTTGAACTGTACTCTGGCTGCTACTGGGAGCCAGTGAAGCTCTTTCAGAGCTTTCTTCGCTGACTGCCAGTGGGGGATGTTATACAGTAGCCGAGCAGCACAGTTTTGTGTGACTTGAAGCCTGTGAATGACTGATGCCGGGGCTCCTATGTAGAGCGCGTTCCCATAATCCAGGCGAGAGAGAATCAGGGCCTGGACCATGACTCTTCTAGCCTGGAATGGGAGCAGAGGAAGGACCTTACGGAGCATTTTCATCATCCCAATGCAGGTAGAGGCAGTTTTAATAGCTTGGGCTGAAAAATCAAGCGCCTTGTCCAGCCAGATTCCCAGGCTCTTAATCTGGGATTTGGGAGGGGGGGGGCAAGCCAAGACATGTGGGCCAGATGGATGCAAGGGCAGATGGAGAAGAATTGCCCAGCAGCATAATTTCTGTTTTCTCCCCGTTTAACTTAAGACAGGAAGATTGCATCCATCTGGCAACCGCCTCTAGACAGGGACCTAAGGTGGAAGACGATCCCTCGGGGTGGTCAAGAGAGACCACCAGTTGGGTGTCGTCTGCGTAGGTAACAATACGCACACCAAAGGGCTGGACTATCCCTTCTAGAGGTTCCATGTAGGCATTAAAAAGGGTGGGACTCAGGGAAGAACCCTGAGGCACCCCACAACTAAGTGAATGCTTAGGGGAGACTGTCTCGCCCTCAAACACCTGAAAGAATCTGTCCTCCAGGAAGGAGGTAAGCCATTCCAGGGCCGCACCCGACACGCCCAAGCCACTCAAGCGTTGTAATAGTATGGCATGGTTGACCGTGTCGAATGCGGCGCTGAGGTCGAGTAATATGATGGCGGCCTTTCCTCCCCGGCCTAGCACGGCTCTGGCCTCTTCAGTCACCGCCAAAAGAGCAGTGTCAATACCGTGCTGAGGACGGAACCCTGTCTGAGAGGCACGAAGCAGACTGTTGGCTTCTAAATAGTCCATTAAGATGTTATTGACGTGCCTCTCAAGCAGTTTAATCATCCAGGGAAGTAGGGAGATGGGGCGATAGTTGGCCAAGTTGTTCTGATCCAGTGTAGGCTTCTTCAGTAGAGCTCTAACCAGGGAACACACACATCTTCGCATTACAAAGCCCTCCCCCCACCATACGAGCTCACACAGCCCCTACAGCAGCCGTCTTTTCCCCATTATTGCTTAGGTTAATTTTTGACTCTTTCTGCCCTCTTCACGATGCCATGCTTCTTGTTTGGACGGCATTTTCCAATCTGTGTGTGCAGCAGTAGCGCAGACACAGCCTCCTTCTTTCCGAGCCCTTTCTTTCCTCCACAGCAGTCAGCAAGCTGGAACTAATGGGTATGATTGAGACGCCACACAGCATGCCACGCCCACCCTGGCTTCTGGGAGAGGCCTTGTCTAGAGACCATGTCGTTCGCAAGCACACATTAGGTAAACCTAATCAGTGCAACCATTAACACATGCCTTTCAGCTGTTGCAGAGTTAAAGCTGACATTTGCTGTGGCAGTGCACAGTTAATTATGTTTATAAAGCGAAAGGAAAGAAAATTACCTTTTAAATTGCACGAGAGGAGAAGCAAGTCAGGGCGGTGGCCCAAATAATTATTTTTATATTGGAAAAAGTGTGTCTAAAAGCAAAAAGTAAACCTTTGTATTGTGATGCTGTCCTTCTGTAACTCCACTAGCCCCTACTTCTGGTATCAGGGCTGCTTCACTGAATGCAAACCAAAAAAGTGACAGTATTTATTGTTCTTTTGTCCCTCTAAACGTTACTGTGTAACATAGGCTAGTTCTGTGGGTGAAGCAAGGACCAGTGACCCTTTATGAATGTGAGCTCTTGTGTCTGGCACAGATCAGTACTCCACATCTAGTGTATGTAGAATTAATTAAATGTGTTCTATGCAGCTAAGCACTGGTAAATTGTATTTGAGCCTATGTTATGCACCTTTGGCCAGGGCCCTGCTATTTTAGCCTTGTTATGCAGCATGGCTGAGAGCCCACATCTTTGTTTTCCTGGTTCTGAAGAATGGGCAGTGGCCCTTTTAGTGAGCTTAGTTATTCACCTTATGGTAAAAGAAGTTATATGTATAATTTCAAAAAACAATGAGAGGGACTAACCTTAACAAATGCCACAGTAGCACTCAAAGTCTTCTAGTTTGAGGCTACAGTCGTATAGAACTATTACACAACTGTATTACACTCCACAAAGAATAGCTAGTTGGGCACAAGTAACTCAGCTAAACAACGAGAAAACTAAATGTCCGAAATGTGATCTAGACGCTGCAGGCATAGAACATATGCTCTTTTCGTGCCCGGCCCTTTCACCATTTTGGAAAGGGCTGACTGATGTTTTATATACTAAACAAATAGCTACCCCGCCATTGACAGCACAATTGGTTCTATTAGATATCCAGGAAATCAACTGTCCTCACAAAGATTTAGTTACTATCATTTATGCATGTGCCAGGCTAGTTATAGCAAGATCTTGGATATCAAAAGATGTTCCAGATGTTCATGAGTGGTGGATCCTGATTAACGAAATAAATACTATGGAACTTTCGCTAGCAAGACTTAGAGGTCCTAAGGCTTTGCAGAAGAAGGAAAAAATTTGGCTACAGTTTTTTGAACTATGATATATTTGATTTGGCAAAAACGAGGCCAGCTTCAACTTATGTATATTATTTGCTAAATTACATTCACTTTTAGTTTTTTTGTGTTAAGATATGTACTTGTTGGACCTCTGCTTTTAATGCTCTTAATTTTGTTGCTAAATTGTTTTTCGCTTTTTTTTTTTTTAACCTCATTCTGAGATATATATTATATGTGAATTTTGTTCTTTGTTCTTCCTGCAATAAATAAAAAAAAAATAAAAAAATAAAAAAAAAAAATTAATTAAATGTGTTCTATGCAGCTAAGCACTGGTAAATTGTATTTGAGCCTATGTTATGCACCTTTGGCCAGGGCCCTGCTATTTTAGCCTTGTTATGCAGCATGGCTGAGAGCCCACATCTTTGTTTTCCTGGTTCTGAAGGATGGGCAGTGGCCCTTTTAGTGAGCTTAGTTATTCACCTTATGGTAAAAGAAGTTATATGTATAATTTCAAAAAACAATGAGAGGGACTAACCTTAACAAATGCCACAGTAGCACTCAATTAGAACCCCAAAATATACATCCTAGTTAATACTAGGCAAAAAACATATTTTCCTAGATAGGATGTAATATGAAAAATCTACACGAAAAGGTGCTGGGCCAGATATAGCTTCTCCTTAAGAAATCAGGAAACTAACTTGCATCTACTTTCTCTTTATATCCAGCCCGTGTTAAATAAGGGAAACAAAAGAATAACCGTTTCTCCACTCTCGGTGGATCAGATAAATCAGATAAGTAACTATGTCCTTCTACCCATATAAATGTGGGTGTGGGTGTAAATGTGGGTGTACTTGTAAAGCGCACTGCGACTCCAAGGAGTATCCTGGCGCTGAAGACCGCGGGGGAACCCGTCTTGGTTTTCCCTGTGAGATTGTCCCTTTCTGGGTATCTCCAAGGTGAAACCAGGCAACCCCTGCGTCTGTGGGGGCCGTTGTAGAGATGAGGCAAGCTTAATGCCCAGAGTTGCCGAGTGTGTTCCCTGGTTAGAGTAGGCGCCGAGGCGAGAATTATTGAGTCCGTTTTTGACCCTGGTTCACAACCCTGCCGTGTCGGGAATTAAACCCTGGTCCCGGGCCGTTCTCTGCTTACGGGTCTGCCGCCTCTAACCAGTGAGCCACACCACTCCACAATATATAACGTCAACATCCTACCATATACCTGATAGATGAGGATTCTTTGGTTAAATATATCTTTCTTCTCTCATTGTATTGTGTACAGGACGAGAGGCTGAAGAAACTCTGGCACGAAGAAACAGAGCTACAGAAGCAGGTACCTCCGGCGAGGGGACAAGGATGCGGACAGGAAACCGGAAAAAGAGATCAACGACCTGTAAGAGGAAGACCCGTGTGAAGGAGCTGTAACATGTCAGAGATGCCCAATCAAGGTACCACGACTTCCCGACTGAGGGACAACAGGGCCCGAGCAGGCAAGTTGACAACACAAAGGGAGTGCGGAAAATGCTAGGCAGATCTGTGACTGAACGCGAACCATGTTCTTGTCACAGACTGACCAATTTATCCACACTTGACTCCACCCAGCTCCCTGTCTGCAATAGGAGCGGGCTTGACGGACAATGCCCGCACCCTGCTCTCCTTGAGGCCTTGTTCTGTCTAATGCTGTGTGTTTGGGGCCTTGTTTTTTGTGAACCAGCTTTTGTGTCATAGATTATGGCCATCTTCAGTATTACCTGTTTTAGATGCTGAAAGGAGGATGTAGAATGGATCCTTGTTCAACAAATGTGAAATGCTTTGATAGTTATGGAACAGATATATCACTGGTATCCTGGAAAGCTATCACTCTGCCCTGATAGTATTTCCAGAGGCATATTTGTTTGAATAAGTGGTAAAGGTGCTTGGTGCCACAGTCATGCAACTGTAGAGGGACAACATTGAATTAGTCAACTGTTAAATACCGAACTTGTCACTTCCCCAAGCTGGAAAAGAACACACAGGATATCTCTCTCCTGTTTCTGGATGTCTCAGATGTCTATTTTTGACCTGCACCATCACTTGGCCATTAAAAGCCACTGCAACCTTGGCTGTGCATTGAGATTCAATCTTACAAAAATGTTTGAACCCTTGCAGCGATATTACCTTTCTCATGCTACCGAGGCAAAAATATTAAAGTATGTCCATGTGCTAATATATAGTGAACCCCTAGTTTTTCCAAATTTTTCTCAGCCAGTAAGACTAAACAACTTACAACCTGAAAAAAGAAATAGCAACTGGTGACCTGACATTATATATCTATTATCCATGGTCTGGAACACAGAGTTTTTCCCTGTTCCTTATAATCATGAGTCCATTAAGTTATGTGGTCAGTGCCCCATTCCGCATCGTGGTGAACAGTGCCATGGGTCAGATTTGCCTTGCTTTGCTCTTACCAAGCATGGCCTCATGGCTCTGTTTGCACTTGTCAACTGGTATTGGGGGATTCTGTTGCCCAAGCAGAACCACACCCAGCAACTACTGGCACAATTTCCACTCTGATTGATTTAGAACTATGAAAATACATTAATATACATACAGTGTTCAAATATATATTTACTTATATGGTCCTGGATCATATTATTGTACACAGACTCCTCCACACTTAACTAACAGCCGTCTGCAAAAGAGCAATGGGGGAGGGGTTGTAACTCATTGAAAATTTGCGCTACAAATGACATGCAAATCTGGCGCATAACCTTGAGTTAGGATTTAATTTCAGCTCTCCCAATAATTAGATCAATTGCTCAGTTCCTAGCATTTGGTTGTAAGCTCCTATTTGGATTTCTGGTCAGTATGGTAATTGTTAGACTGTTTTCCAAATAAGAGTACTGTAAGTAGAGTTCAGGCTCAGCATGGATTCCTCCATGATGGTTTTGTGAATGAAATCTGGTATTGATTGCTTTCTGTTTGTAGAGGAAGAGTGACAGCATCTGGTGAACAGCGGTGGTTTCTTCACTTGGACAGGTGAGTCTTCTTTCTTTACCTCCTGCCCACCTCTTCATCAATGCCTTGCTCTCATCATTACCTCTTTGACCAAGTAACCTTAATGTAAAACTTATGAACCCTTGTAACCATATCTCATCGGTACACTATATGACATAAAAGGATTAGAACGTTTTAAAGGCAGCCCAGTTCTATTAAAAACCTTAAATAGTCGTGATACCAGGATACTGATGTATGTTAATTTATTTTTCCTCCAGACTGTATGAAGTCTATGTGAAGGGATGAAGGCTGGCCATCACTGGACAACAGAACTATGAGAAGGAAGCTGGCTATAAGGATTTGCAATACTGGAATGGAACTAACGAAAACGAATCTAAAAACAAACATTTAAAGTTGCTGGCTTTCATTAAGCCTTTTTGTTCTTTTTGTAGTATGCTGGCATTTTTCGCTCTCTTGAACAGTGTCCTGGACTTTCCTTATGTTCTCTTGTTCAGTATTCTCACTCCTATGGGGCCAAAGGTGTGTTTTAGATCAATAAAATTACATGTTAACATATCCGCTTTGAGGCTTTTTCATTTAACCATTACTTTTTTCAGTCTTTTGCCACTGGTCACCACATTTAACAGCTTCAGATAATGCTCTGTACCTCAAAGTAAGGCAAATCCCAGTGAGTCAGGAGTATGAGAGTAGCTGCACAAGTTGTTAATCTTACCTGAATGCAAAGTATAACCTTGTTGAAGCCACTACTTTTGTATGCATATGGTATTTCTACAGCACAAAGCTAGCCAAAAGGAAAGTTTCTGAGATTTATTTTGTACAGTGCCTGCATCTCACGGTAGAGTTTAAAAAGTAATCTTTCCAGAGTAGGAGAATAATGATCTTATAATTGGGACCAGATTTTTGGAAGTTTTGTTTTGCTTAAGTTTTATAATGCGTAATTGACACAAAATCTTTTCACGATTTATAAACCAGAGCAAATTGATATTTGTTACAACACTCATCCACAATTGAAAATTTTTCAGGTTTTTCAAGGCATAGTGTTTTTTGTACTGCAAGGGGGCCCTTCCAGTACAAAACCTAAGGTAGACTCACCAGACACCTTTGCACCATAATACAAATGCGCGTGCATGGTGCTCGACTGCCTAATGGTGCAGTGGTGCAAGGGAGAGGGGTAGACGTGGCACTTTCCTGCTCTCACCCTATGATGCAAAGCAGCAAATTTGGGTGTTGCGCTGCGTTAGGTGACACTTTTTTAAATCTAGGTCTTACTTTAGAACTCATGGCATTGCAAATATTTCATGGTATTGTATAAAGAAGGCATATTGCATCCAAGAGGCCTGTTTTTAACAGGAAGGTTCATTGAGGAGGTGATCCTCTAAATATTTCCCTACCAGCAAATACATATTCCTAAACTAATAGTGGGACCCTGCAAGGGAATACTGGCAGTCAGCTAATGTGCTTGTAACATGGAATTTTTAAGGTGTAATCCTAAATAATCTATGCTCATTTTTGAGTTATCATTCAACCATCCTGAAGTAATCCACACTCATCCTGAAATTATCATGGAATCATTCCAGAGTAATCAACTTCCATCCTAAAGCGGTAATAGGATCATCCAAGAATAATTCACAATCATCCTTAAATTGTCTGGAGCTCATACTGGAGAAATACACACTCATCCCAAAGTTGTCAATTAGTATTCGAGGAGTTGTAAAAGGTAATCACTTCCTACCAGTGGAAGTCATCAGAACACCATTCTAGAGTAGTTTTTGTGATTACAGTAAGAGTCATCCCATTTAAATATTTTCCCCTATAGGCATACTCCAGGATGGTTTGGGATGACGTCCCCAGATAATAACAGGAATAGCTCAGCTGAAGTCATCCAGGATGATCTTCCTTTTTTGACCAGGGCTTGGTCTCCTGCCGGAAACACCAGTGTAACATCCAGAACTTCAATAATTCCTTTACCTGTAGAACTATATTTCAATGTTCGACACTAGCAGATATCGTCATTTCTCATTTTAAAAGTGCATGAGGATTAAAAAAACTGCAAAGGGGTGATGTCATTTTTTGGATCTGGTTGGTACCCCCCTCTCGCCCCAATCTTCGGTGCAGCTTTGGGGTGCTTCCAGCATGGCTCTGCAGATGTCCTGCTTCACGTGTGAAGCCCCGGCGTGGTTCCGGTGCAGGGGCACTCGGGTTCTTCGGACCTCTGAGCTGAAAGACAGAGGGATTCTTGTTGGGGGTGTAGTCTCGACGAATCTGCTTGAATCCACCAATGAACCTAGAGAGGCTGGCCAGGGCTGGTTAAGGAGCCCATCTCGGTGCCAGATTCCTCACAGTCACCAAGACTTTGCCGGGGAAGAAACTCTTCTGCTGGGAGCTGCAAAGGAAAAGTCACACGGTACACAGTGTACAGATTACTGGGCATAGTGAACATAATTCAATGGAAAGGTTACACAGTATATTATAGTGCACTAGATGCCCGTCAGTGTACAGGTTACATGGCTTAGTACGGTGTAGCGAACACACTTCACTAAATGCAGTTTAAAGAGAATAGAGCAGCATAGCGAACATAGATCGCAGTGCATAGAGTGTACCAAGCACAGTATAATGTACATATTGCGGGATATACAATGCAGTGCACGGAGCGCAGTTCACACTGAACAGATCAAAAGGCCTGGTACAGTGTACAAAGCATAGGGCAGTCTGAAGGACACATTGTGTCACAGGGTACGACGCCCTCACTGTCCAAAGCAGGGTTCACAGTGTGCTGATCACATGGCGTGCATTGCACATATGAATAGTTCACAGACTTTAATGGAGATAGTAAAATTAACAGAGCAGAGTGCACATTGCACTGACCCCAAGACCAGTGGAGTGTACAGAGCGCAGTGCACACTCTGCACATATCTCTGGGCATAGTGCAGTGAAGCTGGACTTCAGACACAGAAGGTGCACAGCATGCTGCTTTTACTAATCTGGTTTAATTCCATGTTACTAACACCAAGAGTCTGGGCAGTCAATGGCACTATGCATATGTGCACCACACCTGGAGGCACGTTTCCCAAGTGGGCGAGATTCCCCTCAGCAGTTTTCCCGCCAGAATCTCTCCTCACAGATGGTGTCCTGGAAGCTACAGGCTACACAGCAGAAATGTGTCTGTAGTGTACCAACACGAGGCGGGTGGCTGTCTACGAAGCCTGTGCAGTGCACACAGGCGGAAGGGCTGTGCATAAGTGCACAAGTTGGGTGCAGGCGACAGACGGAAAAGCTGGGACCCCTCGGTAAAGAAAATACACTCCTGAGGGGGGACAGCAGCTCCATTTTATTTTGCACTTTGTTAGCCAGAATGACTGCTTCTGAATTCTGCTACTTGGCTGAGCACAGTCAACCGCATCTACCAGGAACCCAGTGGGAAATAAGCGGCGCTGCTAACTTGATCCTCCGCCTCGGGAAGCCGATTACTAAATGAAGAGACCACTTTGGGAAGTTTGGTTTGGGATGGGTGGAAGGGAAGGAAGGAGCGGGTAGGACTACCAAAAAGCAGCCAGTAAACAAGCTACCAGCACACCCTCCAACGTCACGCCAAACCAAGATGGCATCTGCCTGTCCACATGGGCCGTCCTAAAAGTGGACAAGGCGGTAACCCGAAAGGCCGCTCTCCGATCACGCGTCAATGTTTTACATAAACGATGAAGCGCGCCATTTAGAAACAAAGCCGTGGCTTTAAGTTACTTTGGAATGAGAATCGATTCCAAAAGGCCCTCGCCATGGTGTAGCAACGCATGTGTGCTGCTAACGCCAGGCGAGACCTAAAAATGCATGCTGAGGCCTACTGCTTGCCAAAAGGGGCTCCCATGCCAAGAAGTAACCTCAAGCACGCCTGCAACTTAGCATAGATAAGCTGTGCAAAGAACATAAGGATTTTTTTCTTCAGTTTTATAAAGCGCTAACTAGACCCGAAGGTATCAGAGTGCTTTATATGAGCACCAGTTGCGTAACAGACTGACATTTTCATTTGCAAGGAATCACAGGATGCTCTGGTGCTTCAGCTTGGAAGTCCACTGTCCTGTCAGTTAGGCCACATCCTCTCCCCAAGCATTGGTTGGGCAACTGATAAGTCATCGCAGGTCAGCTCACACAGTGTGACCTCAGTCCATAGTGGCTACTGCATGGTACATATAGCCACATAATTGGCTGCAGTGCTTAAAATGGGGAGAAAATACTCCTGGATTCCATAAATTTGGGGTCAACGTGTGGTAGCAGAAAGAGGGAGACGTCAAAAGCGACAGTCATAAAAAACTTAGAAAGAAAGTCAACATATACATTGATTAAAATCAAATAAAAAAGACAAATGTAGCAATAAATGTGTTCTGGCTTACTTCATTGGTCATAAACAAGCTACGTTAGAAAATATCTTACAGAGTTAAGGCAAAGGCTGCGGAGATCTTTGTGTGCCCAACAATTTTCCATAAATTGTAATCTCATTGTCTCATGTAAGATATCCTGTATATCGACTTAAACACTTGTATGATCTATTGACTCAATATTCTGTTTGGGTGAGTTGTAAAGCATTCTGACATTCTACATTGGTATAAATAGCTCTATAATATAAATAAAATAAAATAAATCAGTGGTATTATTGTTATGTAAATCATTATTAGTGTCATTAAAATATGTTTAGTGTAATTGCTCTTAAATGAAGATGCATCTGGCCATCTTAGAGTGCATGCAAGCCACTTACATACAAGGGTTGACTAGAGTCAAAATTCTACCTCCAAATAAATAGTAGTGCCTTTTAAGCACTTAGGAAGTTGACAACAAACTTAGTGCCTCAGACTCCTGTAAGGCACTGGGATGGGTGTTAGGATAAGACTGAAACAAAAAGAACGATTCGCATTGACCTCGTTCGGGTAAGATATGTAGTTTCAGAGTTTACTAGATACGAGGTTAACAGCAGAGACCGGGACATCGTTTTTATGGGTTTCTTGTTTTTTCCATACACAACGTGAAGTTGTGCTTAAGAAGTTAGAAGCATTTTTTCATGAAGAGTAACTGCACTTTTGTGCAAAGAACTGGTTGGCATTTGTTGTTAGATTAATAATAGACGCGCTGTCGTTTTCATCACAGTACCGATTTGACGGCGTGTTCAAGGGTGCATACTTTGATTTGTTACCTCTGATGAAGTCAACTACTAAGGTAGGAGTCACGGGCGAGCAAGTGTGCGCATATGTCACCTTATACTGAAGAATATAAAATCGGAGATTTCATGATGTTCCTTTTGTTATACAGGAATCATACACCCCCATATTGGGCTGTGGATTACAGCTTTGACTCTAAGTAAGTGTGGTTTAATTTTGTGGGTGCCACTCTTGGTTGTGTTTTCTTGGTCACACTATTGAGCATGATAAAAGACGTTTCGCGGAATGGATGTGGTCTGCATGATGTAATTAATGCTTTTATGAACACTGCTTAACACTGGGCTTTTGGCATGTTCAACAAAAACTGGTATGTTCAGAAATCACGTAAAAGGCAGATCGTACTATAAACATTGTGAATATGAACTGTAATTTTGTTGACATGTTTAATTACGATGGCACCACAATGTGCCAAAGAAATAATTATATTCGGTGTATATATTTTTTTTCAGATTCGCCCCTGATGAATGGACAAGTCGTCCCGAAATGCATTGGGCCTCATTTTCTTTGGATTTTTCTCTGTTTTTCTTTGTTTTGCAAAATTGGAATGTATATTTAATTATGATCATCTGAAGTTTGATCAATTGAGTTGGTGGAATGTAAAATGTATTTAAAGATTACTCAATGAGCATTAAATGGAATGCATAAGTAGTTAAAATGTGGTATTGGGTTTCAACAGACCTACATACTCTGAAAAAAACTCTCGATACCTTAGAATAGAAGTTGGCACGGAAACTGAAAATGCAAAAGACAAGTTTATTAAGACCCCATGGGGTGGTGGTACAATCCTACAGCACCCTTTGGCAATGCAAGAAGTATCACACCGAACATTGAATACGTGGCTTCTTTTATACAGTTTACAGGAATTTGAAAAATAGGCGGTACACACTTTACACAATTTTAGGTACATATAAGGGCATTTTTGGAACACAGCCAACTTGTGGGAGAAGTTTAGTACCACTGGTCAGTTTGGAGAACATTCCTAAGCAGTGACTGATCATTAACCTTGAAAGCCTGAATACGCATGTGCAGTCTTGACCATTACTAAAAATAGCCAGTTGCTGGGCAGACCAAATGGTCATCGGGAGAGAGAAAGGACAAAAGGGCATGCTGACCACGAGGCAGCGCATTCACTCAAAATGGAAGCCAGGAATACAAAATGGCCTCCGGAATATAGTCAAGCTAACAGTGAAACGTTTGTGTAGCTGAAGCAAATGCTAACCCAATCGCTGTCAAACTACGACAGACGGCCCTTTTAGCATTTAGCTGAAGCTACCTCATATCTGAAGTAATCAGGGTGCTCATCATCAATATTAATTAGCATTATGTTCGTTATTTCATTGCTGATCATTTGCTCATTTTTGGCAATAGCTCGTTTGGACGGAATGCAAGTAGTGATACATACGGAGCATAGTGTAGGGCCACATTGGATACATAGGCAAAGGAAGAAGAGTATTCCAATAAAAATACAAAGAATAGTCAATAGTTTCCAACCCCAGGTACTAAGCAAAGTCCAGAACCAATTAGAAAATGTCCATGTACCATTTTCTGGGTGGATTTCAGCAGCGATCTTGTGTAACTTAGAGATAGCATCATATACAGAAGGCGAATTATCAGGAACATATACACAACAACTACTACCAATGATGCGACGTGCACCCCCACGATCAGCCAATATTACATTTAGAACCATTCGGTTCTGGAGCGTCACAATTCTAGTAATTTGAAGCTCCTCAGTTAAGTTCCCTAAAGCGGAGGCAGTTTGATTAGCAACAGCTTCCACAACACGTGTTAGCCGTCTTATTTTTCTACTGTTTAGGGCTGCACCTACAAATGAAAACAGGCCTAAATTGAAGTCAACATATTGCTGCAGAGCAGTATCTGTTTGGTCGACATCATCAATATCTAATGTCCTTTTATCTCTATTCAATATAAAATCGTGGTATAGCACAAAATCATTATGGTACATTGGCGGGGCGATAAACACAGGGGCTAATAAAAAAGATATGTAACAGGTTCCTAACCACCCAATCGGAAGGCGGTGGTAGCCCTTATTTCCACAAATAAAATAAGTGTTACGTGATGCTACAAAAGCAATATTATTTGGTGTGTCAAATGCTAGAGTAGTAGTACGTTCAATTTTCCCTACCGGAATAGTACCTTTATTTCTTACACAAAGATCAGCTTTTGCTTCAATAACTGTAATCACAAATAAATTGGACATGTTCACAGTTCTTTGATTAGTAAAAATAGGGGATGAAGATACAATGTCCGGTCGATATTCTTCCCACTCAAGTTTAGTTCCTTCTGCTTGTGGGTAACCATCTTTATCATTATGACAAACTTTATTAAGTCGGAAAAGAAGTCCACCTTTTGTTGGCCATCTCAAGGTGAAGAGGAGAGTGTACCAGGCATTGCAGGAACCATTATGAGAGAATGGAAGAGGAATAAGTGGAGTTCCTCCTTTCTTTTGATGTCCAGGCAACATTCCACATACCCAACAGTTTGTAGTATTCATCATATTGTGGGTGTGGTGTAGAATTTGGATGAAACTGTTTTTCAAATAAGTTTGCCTATGTCTTTCTTCATGGTAAGGCAAGGTAAAATGAAAATGCTCAGATTGAACTGGAGTGGTAGGCAGCAAATATTTTCTCGCTGGGGCCATTCGTTCTACGATCCAAGCTTTTATTGCTATTACCACTATTATGGAAACAAAAATCACAGCACCAAGAATTTTCTTATTTCTCATCGTATTAGGCGCCATAGTCTCAAAACAGAATAATCAAAATAAAGCTAAAAATAAAAATGAGTGCTGAGCCCCGAGGTAGCCGCTGGTTTCTTCTCCGAGATTCAATACGGGTGTCTCTACACTGGGCAGAACTGATCCCCCCCCCCCTTGATATTCTCGGCTTCCGTTTTCACAAACCTCAGGGCGGTAACTCAACCAGTCTTGCACAAAACAACTGCCTTTCTCGATCACAGATTGTACTTCGCTGCACCAGAAACAGTGTGGTCCGGGAAGGCTTCCTCAGATTCGCTGGGTGTAGTGTCTGGGCTCTTCTCTG
The DNA here is from genome assembly GCF_964261635.1 of Lissotriton helveticus. Taxonomy (NCBI): domain Eukaryota; kingdom Metazoa; phylum Chordata; class Amphibia; order Caudata; family Salamandridae; genus Lissotriton; species Lissotriton helveticus. Next base: position 1,716,958,446 of record NC_136065.1, read on the forward strand.
CATCCAAAATATCCCGATAATCAGACAGCACAGCAGGGTTCACCAGATCTGGAGAGACAGGGCGACAATGAGTGGAATGCACCCACCGCTTCCTGTTCGTAACTCGCACTGCTGTTCGGGTTGCAAGTAACACTTGCTCAGGACCACGCCATCTTGGTTATAGGCTGCTGGACCTCTCGAATGCTCGGACCATCACGTGGTCCCCAGGTCAGAGATCATGAGCCTCTCCGATAGAGTTATCTGGGAGCGCTTCTCGAACCTGTTGATGAATAGAAAGTAAATTATTTGTTAATCGTGCCAAATAATCATTTATCATTATACAAAGCACATCATGCACTAAGCGAGGCTTAGGAACTCCCCAAATATTCATGGGCCTTCCAAACACCACTTCCTAGGGTGTGAGGCCAGATCGGGAGTGTGGTACTGATCTAATAGATAGTAATGCTAAGGGCAAGGCATCTGGCCATTTCAAAGACGTGGATGCCACGATCTTTGCTAGCTTCAGCTTCAAAGTAGCATTATATCTCTCCACCAAACCTGCTGACTGCGGATGAAACACAGCATGGAATTTTTGTTTTATCCCCAATCCTTTCAGGACATACTCCACGATCTTCCCGACAAAATGGGGACCGTTGTCGTTCCATAAAAATTTACAAACACCAAATCTCGGGAAGTACTCCTTGAGTAACACCTTAGCTGTTGTCAACGCTGTATTGTCCTTCGTGGGGTAGGCCTCTATCCATTTACTGAAGGCACATACCACCACTAAGTCATACCTGAGATTATTACAGGGTTCAAGCTGGATGTAATCCATCTGTAGTACTTCAAATGGTGCAGGCGGTGGAGCGAACACTCCTTTAGGAGTATAAGTCCCTTTGGCAGGATTGTACTGTATGTTGAAATCTAGTTTGTGAACTGAACATCATCTGCGCCATCTTGTCCATTTCCTCAGACTCACGCACAAATATGCACAGCAGCCATTTTAGGTGCCATGGCCTCTCTGCCTACTGCCGATAGCCAGCGCGTCTCTCCCCCTCACTCCCCGGCCTCGCAAGCATTTCCCCCGTGCCCTAACAGCCCCCGGTCTCTCCTGCTTGGGCCCTAAACGCACCTCCAGCGCGACCCTGCCTCCGAGCCACATCCCGTGCTGAACCCCCACACTCTTTCATCTCATTCATAAAACAGGCCCTTTGATAACCTCTTCCTCCTTGTCCGATTGTCCGGCCTGATCCCAGGCAATCACTTAGCCCAACAGATGCAGTTTATTGCCCCTACAGTAGGACCTCGCCTCACTTCAAAGGAGCGGGGATAAATCAGTGCCCTCACACCCCTAGATCCGACCGATCGCCCGCATTTCTGTTCCCAGCGGAATGTCCAGCTGCGCGATAGCCATCATCCTGAGATTAGGGGTGGGGACTCCTACTGTAGATATGTGTGGGAACGGGCCTGAACCGGGGATTCCAAAGATGCCTTTTCCGTACTTCAAAGCAATACCACGGATGTCACAAATGTAATAAAGCCATAAAACTGTGTATAAGAGGCCAGGCCTCAGAGATGCGGTTAGAGCACCTCGAAACGATACCTCGTTGTCCGATCTGATGTGTTCTGCTCCGTCGGAAATAAACTCCTGTTTCCTGCCTTCCAGTCTCTAGCGCCTGCCTCTTTATTTGGTAACCGTGAGTTGGGTGAGAAGCGGCTAACGCTGGGCAAACCTTGAAAAGGGGTAATCAACCTGATTTGCCTGACCCCTTTTTCCACAATTGGCGCCCAACGTGGGGCCCATCAGCGACACGTGGATCCAGTGGGAGAGGTCCTGACGACGGAGTGAACGACTGCAACGATCGGGAAGTGCACCTGCCCGATAGACCCTCGTCTGGCAGCCGATCATCCGAACTTCACTGGTTCCGAGCAGACCTCTCTCGAGTGATCTACGGTCCTGACTGGGAACCATCAGGAGTGCCGCGACAGAAGATAGAGGACGATCAGGCGCTGGAATCGGAAGACAGGAAACTGTCCATGCGGTCCGGGTAAGGTCGTGTAACACGACAAACTGTGAAATATTTGATTGATTGATTGGAAAATACTAGTACTACTCTCCGAATTGTTGGTTCTCTTGGAGATTCTCTGTCTGCAAACGGAGAGGAATAGAAAGTATTCTCTCTTCCTTTGCAGGTAGTGAAGGGTAGGTAACGCAGGCCTTTGCCCTCGTTGTAATCCGTCGTGCCTATCTTTCTCCCCCACTGATTGATTGTTTGCCCGAACATTGTTTGTTCGAGGATTGCTTTCTCGAGAATTCTCTGTCTACAAACGGGGAAGGATAAAAGTATCCTGTCCTCCTTTGCAGATAGTAAAGAATAGGTAACGCAGGCTTTTGCCCCCGTTGTAACCCGTCGTGCCTATTTCTTTCTCGCCACTGATTGTTTGATTGAACGGACATTGATTGTTCGATATTGGTTCTTTGGAGGTATTCTCTGCTTACAAATAACGTGGAATAGAGATATTCTGTCTAGTCTTTGTAAGCAGTGAAAGGGTAGGTAGCGCAGGCTTTTGCCCCCGTTGTAACCCGTCGCGCCTATTTTATTCCTCATTTGATTGATTGATTGTTTGTCCGAACATTGACTGTTTGGAATTGGTTCTCTCTTTGGGTATTCCCTATTTACGAATACTGTAGAATAGAAATATTCTGTCTAGTCTTCGCAAAGTAGTGAAGGATAGGTAGTGCAGACTTTTGTCCTCATTGTAACCCGTCATGCCTATCTTCTCCCCATTGTTCAGTAGTTGGTTCAGCCCGGACCGCTTATTAGAGGTGGATCATCTGGCTCCTCTGGAGGGCACCCCTAATAAGGATATGTTTTTAAAATATGGACTAGTCGCCGTAGCTTATAGTAAGTTGTGGCATAAATATACTAAAAAGGATCAGGAAAGTCAGTGGCCACTGATAGGATCCTTCGATGACGCAAAAATAAGCGGGCTGGAAACAGCCCTTTGTAACAATAAAACAACGCCCACTATGCTTGATAGTTTCGGCATGTGGCGCAAAGAAGCAGAGCAACGAAAGAAAAGAGAAGAAGCAAGAATAGGAAAAGAGTTACGAAAGACAGCCCACCTGACCGCTAAGAAACTAGAAGAAGAAATAAAAGAAAGAAAGGAGGCCAGACAAAAGCAGGAATCTGAGTCGGCAGGCCAATGCCCTGTTAGGACCCCCTCTACGCTCTACCCTGAGCTGCCCTCCAAACAACGGGTGAACGATGAGTTACTGCTAGGTCCTCCGATCATCTACATGCCCCCCCATATGCCCCCTCCCAACCTCTAGTACAGCACCTGCCAGCTCCGAGTGCAAATGAGAATGACCTTGGAGCTAGTACCCCAGCCCTCACGGCCTCCGCACCGGCCGCATTAGTAACGACATCAGATGAACTCGAAACTAGCAAGCAGCCACCAGCCAGACTGAATAGATTGAGCAAAGATGAGCGGGATGGAATTGACAAGATAGTAAAGACACTTGTAGGACGGAAGGAGAGCGAAGAATACACGATAGATATGCACAATTCACATGCCGGTAGCTACAGACGGCATTTCGTTTTACGGTTTAGCTACCACACCCTGAACGCATATGAGGATAGGTATCAGAATCAGGGTCCTGCTAAACTGACAGCTTTATATAGAAAAGTCAATGTTGGAGACGAGGCTGAGCACGACGTGACGGACCTCTTCATGCAAACGCTTGAGGTCTTCCGCCACCTCACGGAACAGAAACCAGAAGTTAAGATTACAGTCCCTGACACGACTGGGTCCTCATCAGAAGTAGCCAACACTATGATGCCTATCAGAGAAGCCGCCCCCTACTGGGTTCCCCCGCGAGGTCAGGGAACAAACGACGATATCAACCACGCAGATGCGAAGGGGAGGGTTGTGTACAACTGGGTTTATCAACCATGGGATCGGCAAGATGTTTTAACTTTTAGGCAAACCCTGCCCGATTTAAGAAAGAACCCGACAGCATTTTATACCGAACTAGGTACAGCCTTGGGTTCAACAATAATGACTCTAGCGGACATTGACTTGTTTTTCAGGTTATGTCTGCCAGCTGACGTGTGGAAGCAAATCCAGAAAACCGACCACACAGATCTGTTCGGACATACCTGGAATCAACTCAGTGAACTAGATAGACAGCGAGAGCCCGGAAAGAAACCTGTAAAAGACATACTGGAACTCCCGGACAAAATAGTTCAGAAGCTAAAGACATTGATCCCAGAGAAGATGGTAGACTGGTCGATAGTCACGGCTTGCCGTCAGAAGCCCCAGGAAGACGTATCAGAATACTTCTCCCGATTTGAGACGGTGTTCTCCGACTACAGTGGCCAAGACATGACCACTGCAACCGGACAACACCTATTCGTGCAAAACTACGTAAAGGGTCTATCGCAAGAGGTCTCCCAAAAGTTACAGACGAGCGAGAGTAGTTGGGGGGCCTCCAAACCTGCAGCTATCCTTCAGATGGCTCAGTACTACGAACACCAAAAGAACGAGAACGATAGGGCGACAGAGAAAAAGAAAAAGGACTTGAAAGAACGAGTGATGATTGCTCAATTGCAAGGAGTGACGACAGGAAGGGAACAGTATAGAGGAAACTACCAGTCGAATGCCCCTAGAAATCCACCCCCTAGAGACCGCACACCCACACCCGGCGCTCCACGAACAGACCTCGATGAGAACCAGTGTGCGTTTTGCAAAGGATTTGGCCATTGGAAGTCTCAATGTCCGGTTCTTCTGGAAATGATTAAAAATAAAGAGACGAGGGACATGACGAATGGCCCCAGGACTAGAGGGCAGGGACGAGGGCACACCCACGACACCAACAATGACAGACCTGGCAGACCGAACACGTTTGACCGTCCCCGGCAGAATCAGTGCCAACAGTCTGACTGCGACAATGCCCGCGACTTTGCATAGGACTGCCAAGGGCAAGGAAGGGATCCAGTCGAGCTCTATGTTGACCAGCAAGGTCCTTATGTCACCGCTAAGGTCCTAGGTACGAAGTCTCCATTCCTGGTAGACACTGGCGCGACACGTAGTGCGTTATCTAAACGACTGATTCCAAGGGCACCCTTGTCTGGCTCACACATAACATCAATAGGCTTTGATGGAACGCCCTCCACTAACCCCTTATCCGCACCGGTTTCCTTCGACTTGACAGTAACCCCACTGACACGACGTTTCTGCTTTCCTCCAACACCCCCGATGCCATTATGGGACTTGACTTACTGAAGCATTTCCGAGCTACTATCAGGTGTTCACAGGACGGAGTTCGAGTCATTCTGTACGATAACCCGACTCTGCTCAGACCTCATCCCGCACGACACATGTTCTCCATCTCTGACGCTGACGCATCCTTACTTGACTCTCTACCTCTGTATCTGTGGGCTAAGACTGACGCTGACGTAGGACGAATGATGATCGACCCCGTGCGCATAACTGTTCGCCAAGATGCGATACTCCCAAAACTCCCACAGTATCAGATAATCCAGTCCCTGGTAGAGGCAGGAGTGGTAGAGGAAGTAGTCAGCAATATTTGAAACAGCCCTATCCTACCCATTGTGAAGAAGCAGGGCGAGGGAGATGAGAAAGCGTACCGCTTCATCATCGACCTTCGAGAGGTCAACAAGGTAGTTGTCCCTCAGTACCCCGTAGTCTCAGATATCGCCACCATTCTGACCCTGATTCCTTCCACAGCCACCACCTTCACTGTAATAGACCTCAAGAACGCTTTCTTCTCCACCCCCTTCCACCCAGACAGCCGCTACCTTTTCGGCTTCACGTTAAAATCCCGCTCATATAGATTTTGTAGAGCTCCCCAAGGTTACACAAAAAGTCCCAGCATCTATAGCCAGGCCCTCAAGAGGCAGCTGGACGCCGTTCAGCTACCGGAGGGAGTGGTGTTGATACAGTACGTCGATGACATCCTTTTGGCGGCCGACACCACTCCACTTGCAGTCACAGCCACCATCCAACTCTTGCACTTCCTTGCGGAAAATGGCCACAAGGTCTCCAAGAAGAAGTTGCAATTCTGCCAACCCCAGGTCACCTACCTAGGCCACCTCTTGTCCAAAGACGGGAGAAAGCTTACACCCGATCGAATTCAGGCCATTCTAGAAACCCCTGTCCCAAAGACCCAGAAACAAGTCCGTTCCCTGGTAGGCCTCACCTCCTTCTTCCGGCAGTGGTTGCCAAATTTCAGCCTCATTGTAAAGCCACTACTTTCCCTACTAGCCAAAGATGTCCCCTTCCCACTCCCTTGGACCCCCGAATGCCAATCTTCCTTCAAAGAACTTTGAGACGCCCTTTGTTCTGCGCCAGTCCTAGGAACCCCCGATTACACCAAGCCCTTCTCTCTCTTCACTCACGAAAGGGAGGGGTGCGCTTTGTCTGGCCTGACTCAAACTATTGGCCCCAAGCAACGACCATGTGCCTATTTCTCTGCCACCCTTGACCCCGTAGCGAGAGCCTTGCCTGCCTGCCTTCGAGCGGTAGCTGCCGCTGCTGTCTCTATCCGACAAAGTGAGGGGATCGTACTCTCGAATTCCCTCACGGTATTAGTGCCCCATGCTGTTGACACCCTCCCAAACCAGACTAAGACGCAACATCTGACTAGCGCACGACTGACCGGATACAAACTGACTCTGCTTGCACCCCACATCACGCTGAAAAGATGCACCACACTGAACCCAGCCACCTTGTTGCCTCTGCCCGAAAACGACCCAAATGTCCCCCCTATACATGACTTGTGACCCTCACAGACGAACAGACTAGGAGTAGAGTTGACCTCCGAGACACCGCCTTCACAGACCCTGACGGAGAGCTATGGGTAGACGGCTCTTGCATAAAACTCCCCGACGGCACCACCTCAGCTGCCTATGCAGTTACCACAGCCTGAACTGTAGTTGAAACCGCCCGCATCACGCAACGATCCGCACAGGCGGCAGAACTGATTGCCCTCACACGAGCATGTATTATAGGGACAGGGACTACGGCAAACATTTACACGGACAGCCAGTACGCCTTCGGAGTGGTTCACCATTTTGGACTCTTGTGGAGAGAAAGGGGATTCCTGACGTCCCACGGCACGCCCATCCTCCAAGGAGATCTAGTCTCCGCCCTGATTGAAGCATTTCTCCTCCCCAAACGATTAGCTGTAATCGAATGCCAGGCACACAGGAAGGTGACAGACTTAGTCGGACAGGGAAACGCGCTGGCCGACATCACTGCCCGAACCACAGCTGAGAATAGGACGACGACACGCATGTATGTGACCAGGTCACAAGCAGAAAAATGGACTGACGCTAGGGAAACGATTAGGGACATCCAGATGGTCAGCTCACCACACAAATTGACTGAATGGACACGGGTGGGATTGAAAGACGATGAAGGCTGCTGGCGGACAAAGGACACTAACAAATGGTTGCTACCCAATTCATACTTGATCCCCATACTGACTATGGCTCACTCCCCTGCGCACATAGGATCTGACCCCATGATCGAACTCATCTCCAAGGTCTGGCACAACGACAAAATCCCCGACTCAGCCAGACGCCTGGTCCAGCAATGCCTTTTCTGCCTGCAACACAACCCTGGGAAAGGAACTGTGGTACCCCGGGGAGGGTTTGGGGTCCCCGACCATCCTTTTGAGGTCCTACAGATGGACTACATCCAACTAGAAAGATGCCAAAGCCTGAAGTATGTATTAGTCATTGTGTGTGCCTTCAGCAAATGGGTAGAAGCCTATCCAACCCGTGATAACACTGCCATGACTACTGCCAAGGTACTGCTGAAAGAGTTTTTCCCTCGCTACGGTCTTTGTCGAATTCTATGGAGTGACAACGGCCCCCACTTCATAGCTGAAGTTATCCAACTAATCTTGAAAGGGTTGGGTGTAAAACAGAGGTTTCATGCAGTCTTTCACCCCCAATCTGCTGGCTTAGTTGAGCGACACAACGCCACTCTGAAACTAAAACTGTCGAAGATAGTGGCCACCACAGGACTTAAATGGCCAGATGCCCTCCCACTGGCATTGCTATCGATGCCCTCCACTCCCACTAAGCACCATGTGACCCCCTACGAGGTTGTATTTGGGCGACCGATGAACCTCTGGACTGCCCCTAAACCGACCTCCATTCACGACGTCCCGGACGTCCTACTGTCTGATTACTTGTGCAAATTGACTAAAACATTGTCTGTCATTCATCAGCAGGTGCAGCAGGCCATCCCCGATGCTTCCAGGGGTCCGGGTCACGATATCCAACCGGGGGATTATGTGCTGATCCGAAATTTCCAACGGGCAAAGAGTCTGGAACCCCGGTGGACGGGCCCCTGGCAAGTACTGATCACCACCCGGACGGCTCTTCGAGTGGAGGGGAAACTACACTGGCTGCACGCACACCACTGTAAGAAGGTCTCCTCGACCCTGGCCACAACAGAAAACGTCAGCACCCAAGAAGAACTGCTGAACAAAGACCGGCCATCACTGAACTGTTATCCTGATACTGAGGCACTCGAACTTGCAAAATTCTCTGATCCCACTGTGCCATCCAGGGAAGGGTATTTCCTGCGTCGAAAGGAGGGAGCTTCGGCTAAGTAGACCACAGACTAAGTTGAATCTCAGAACGGTAGCCTAAACACAACCAAGGGTTACCCGGAGAGAAGCTAAACGAAGTCTGCGGTTCTGCCCACTACCGAGCACCTTGAAGATGATGGAAGCGCCAGATAAGAAGATGATGGAAGCAACCGGAAATACCCACTACCGGAACCCAAAGACTGACAGTATACACAAATCGAAGACAATTGCTCTTTTCGTTGTCCTCTTCTTTTGCCTCCTCCTCATGACTTCCTTCTGGATCGTGGAAGAGAGCGCACCCGCTCATCAGATATTGCTGACCACTGCACAGCCAACCACTATGAAAGAGCATCACCTGATCTCCCTTTCGCCTCAGCTCCGAGAAAGGCGTAAGGAGTTCTGGAACAATTCCTTCGTGCAACTGTTGCACCAACACAACCTTGCCGCCAACGCCACAAACTGCTGGATCTGCGGGTTGCTCCCGTATGCCACCGGACACTCCATCCCTTTCATCCCTTCCCCTTTCTCAGTTCACGGCTCCTGCCTTGCCTGGTTGATCCTCTTGCAAGAGAGCTACAAGGACAACGCCACTTCTGGTCAAACAGTGTCACACTTCTACCATGGGTTCTGGCTGAACAAAACCGGAACAACATCTGCTCCCTTTTGTCCTTTGACCTCTGGTTCCTCCTTCCATATGGACATCCCTGCCAAGGAACGAGTTGAAATGCAGGTGTTCCATAATCCAGCCAGACCCACCTTCTCCTACCTACGGAAACGAACTGCTGCCACTCTGACTGTGGCTCTGTCTGTTATTAATGTCACGGGCCTCGTGTGCCTCGAAGGCCTGGGAACACAGCTGGTGGGTCACAGTTCCTGCCACATCACCAGAACATTGGACTCAATTGATCCCCCCTCCTTTGTTGCTTCTCCGAATATGTACTTTGTTTGTGGCACGAAAGCTTACACTTGCCTTCCAAAAGGTTGGGGGGGTACTTGCTACATCACCTTCATTCTCCCTCCAACGTACATGGCCCCAGCAAACCATCACCGGCAGGAGCGCGCAAGAGACATTGAACAAGCCGACTCCACCGGAGCACAGTTCCTGGATGCAGTGAAGGGACTTGTTCCTCTGTGGGGCCCAATGGCAAACAGCCGCGCCATCCGACACCTGACCCAGGCAGTAGAAACGACCATGAACATCACGGCTGGCATCCTCACTAACAATACGGCCGAGCTTCAGGCAGTCCACCTGGTGGCTCTTGAGAACCGCCTTGTTCTAGATGTGGTTCTAGCTGACCGTGGAGGAGCATGCCGCATCATCGGGTCCAGCTGTTGCACCTACGTGCCAGATAACTCGCCCTCAGTCTACAAAGGAATCGAACACCTCCACAGACTTTCCTCAGAGGTTCACCAGGAGCAGGAAGGATAGTCGCTTGGGAGCTGGTTCTGGGGTACTTTGAAGGACTGGGGATGGAGGTTGTTTACATTTATACTGGTACCGGTCGTGGTACTGTGTGGGTGTTGCCTAGGTATTCAATGCTTGCCACCTGTGTGTTCACTCATTGCCAACTGCATGTGCCCTAAGACTTTGGACTTCGGAACTGAGCACATGAGTCCCCTCTATGAGGTAGAAATACGTGGCCTTATGGGGATAGATCCGAATTGACAAGTTGGCGAGACATGTTAAAAGGGAGGACTGTTGAAATCTAGTTTGTGAACTGAACATCATCTGCGCCATCTTGTCCATTTCCTCAGACTCATGCACAAATATGCACAGCAGCCATTTTAGGTGCCATGGCCTCTCTGCCTACTGCCGATAGCCAGCGCGTCTCTCCCCCTCACTCCCCGGCCTCGCAAGCATTCCCCCGTGCCCTAACAGCCCCCGGTCTCTCCTGCTTGGGCCCTAAACGCACCTCCAGCGCGACCCTGCCTCCGACCCACATCCCGTGCTGAACCCCCACACTCTTTCATCTCGTTCATAAAACAAGCCCTTTGATAACCTCTTCCTCCTTGTCCGATTGTCCGGCCTGATCCCAGGCCATCACTTAGCCCAACAGATGCAGTTTATTGCCCCTACAGTAGGACCTCGCCTCACTTCAAAGGAACGGGGATTAATCAGTGCCCTCACACCCCTAGATCCGACCGATCGCCCGCATTTCTGTTCCCAGCGGAATGTCCAGCTGCGCGATACCCATCATGCTGAGATTAGGGGTGGGGACTCCTACTGTAGATATGTGTGGGAACGGGCCTGAACCGGGGATTCCAAAGATGCCTTTTCCGTACTTCAAAGCAATACCACGGATGTCACAAATGTAATAAAGCCATAAAACTGTGTATAAGAGGCCAGGCCTCAGAGATGCGGTTAGAGCACCTCGAAACGATACCTCGTTGTCCGATCTGATGTGTTCTGCTCCGTCGGAAATAAACTCCTGTTTCCTGCCTTCCAGTCTCCAGCGCCTGCCTCTTTATTTGGTAACCGTGAGTTGGGTGAGAAGCGGCTAACGTCGGGCAAACCTTGAAAAGGGGTAATCGACCTGATTTGCCTGACCCCTTTTTCCACACTGTAAGCATATCAAGCAGGTCTGCACTACTCTCTTAGCTGTGCTGGCTATCTCAGGATGCTCCCAAACTCGTGTAAGCAATTTGATAATTGCAAGAGCTCCAACATGTGCCAGCCCATGTGTCATTTGAACCATTGCTTGCAAATAGGCGGCAGGCAATTTCCATCTCTCCATATCTTTGCTACGCCAACAGCCCTCATCATCCAACACTCCCTCTGTTGCCCAACTTGCAAGTTCTGCATCAGAAGCTGATTTCTGTATGTCTAATATTTCCTCTCTGGCGCCATGCCATCGCTCAGCCTGTGATTTCACCACATACATAGGAGAGACATTCTTTAACATTGCAGTCTCTCGCGCTGTACGGTCTGCAAAGGCATTTCCTTGTCCTATTTTATCTATCACCTTTTTATGTGCACTGCATTTGACTATTATTGCTACTTTCTTTGGACATAATAGTGCATTCAGGAGATCGTGTACTAACTCTCCATGCATGATTTGCACCCCATGCGAAGTCAGAAACCCTTGTTCCTTCCAGAGTAGGCCAAAATGATGCACTACTCCAAAAGCATAACGACTATCAGTGTAAATATTCACACATAATCCAGCACTTAGCTCACATGCTTTCGTTAGAGTTTTCAGTTCAGCTGCTTGGGCCGATTTTTGTGGTATGCGAGTTGTCTCTACCACTGTCTTAAGTGTCGTAATTGCATAGGCTTCGGAAGTCGTACCATCTGGCAGCTTTAAACATGATCCATCAACCCACAGTTCCCCATCTACACCTGGAAGTGGCGTATCCTGTAAGTCAATACGGCCCTTCGTTTGTTCTTCAGTCAGAAAAACACAATCATGTTGTTCTTCCTCTTGGGACTCAGAAACAGGATATGGCAGTAAAGTAGCAGGGTTTAAAGTGGCGCACCTCTTCAGTGTAATATGTGGCGCCAACAGCGTTAACTCGTATCCTGTTAAACTAGCGCTAGTTAGATGCTGTGTTTTCGTTTGGTTCAATAAGGCGTCTACCGCATGGGGCACTAACACCAACAATTTTTGTGACAAAACTATTCCCTCACTCTGTCGTATAGACACTGCTGTTGCTGCAACTGCTCGAAAGCACCCAGGTAATCCTCGTGCTACGGGATCAAGTACTGCTGAGAAGTACGCACAAGGACGCTGTTTATCTCCGTGTGTCTGCACTAAAACTGATAATGCGCACCCATCCTTCTCATGTACATATAATGTAAAATTCTTTGCATAATCTGGTGTACCTAACACTGGTGCAGAGCAAAGGGCCTGTCTCAATTGTTCAAAAGCATTCTGACATTCATCTGTCCATTCAAGAGGAGTTGGTGTATTTTTGGATAACAACGCTAACAAAGGTTTTATAATGTGTGAAAATCCTAATATCCACTGCCCGCAAAAGGACGTCAGACCTATGAAAGCACGAACATCTTTCGGAGTACAAGGAACTGGTGTGTCTAAAATTGCTTGAATTCGATCTGATGTTAATGCACGCCCCTCCTTAGACAGAAGATGACCGAGGTAGGTCACCTTCGGTCTACAATATTGTAATTTCTTTCTTGAAACCTTGTGATTATTCTCGGCAAGGAAAGAGAGCAGGGAGAGAGTACTCTCCTCGCATTGTTGATGCGTGTCTGCTACTAACAAAATATCATCAACATATTGAATAAGAGCCACTCCAGACAGTAGCTCAATAGAATCAAGCTGTCTTTTCAAAGCATGACTGTAAATTCTAGGACTTTCTGTATAGCCTTGAGGAACTCGACAAAATCTGCATGATCTATTATTTAAAGTGAAGCCGAAGAGATACCGGCTGTTGGGATGAATGGGGATCGAAAAGAAAGCATTTTTTAAATCAATGACAGAGAAGATGGTGGCTGTGGGTGGGACCAAAGTAAGTAAGGTAGTAATATCATACACCACAGGATATTGGGGCACTACTATCTTATTGACTTCCCTAAAATCAATAATAAAACGGTAAATCCTAGTGTCTGTATCTTTCTTTAGAATCGTAAGAATAGGGCTGTTGCAAACATTATAGGGAACTTCCTCCACCACTCCTACAGCAATCAAATCATTTATGATATGGGTCAAAGCAGCTTCACCTTCTCTAGAAATTTCATACTGTGGTACACGGGGCAAAAGCACTCCCTCCTTTACAGTGATGTGTACGGGAGGGATAATCATCTGTCCTACATCAGTATCAGAAGTGGCCCATAAAGTACTTGGAAGGGAGGCTAACGCATCGGCTTCCTGAAGGAGGCACGATCTCTCAATCTCTGGGTAATTCTCATTCAAAATAACCCGCACCCCTTCAGGGGCGCAGCGTATGGTTGCTCGAAAATACTTGAGCATATCAAGTCCCACAATATTATCTGGTGTATTTGGAGACAACAAAAATGGACATGGGGCAGTGAACTTATCAATGTGAAATGGAAGGGGCTGAGACAATGGGATAAGGGAAGGTGTTCCATCGAACCCTATTGATGTAATCATTTCGCCAGACAGGGAAGCCCTTGGAACCAATTGTTTGGACAAAGCGCTACGAGTAGCTCCTGTATTGACCAGAAACGGATCAGTAGAACCCAAAACATGCGCTGAAATATATGGACCCCTTTGATCTACTGGTACTTCAACCGATTCCATACCCCATCCTACGCAATCCTATGCATACGTATTATCCTGAAACTCAGAAGACTCACCCTCAGGTATCTGATACTGATTCCGTCGATCAAAAGTATTATAGTCAGCCTGACCACGACCCCTAGCTTCAAACCTACCACTATATTTCGCTCCACCCCTCGGACCTGAATAACTATTCCGAAACCTATTATTTCCTCGACCACGCTGAATACGCTGTTCTCGAAGCACCGGACAATCTGAAAGCCAATGTCCAAACTGTTTACAGTATGCACACTGATCTGCAGAGAGATCAGAGCGGGAAGAAGGTGGGCCAGAAGACCCACGTCTACCCCTATCATTTCCCCTCGGCTGCGTAGCGTAACCCTGAGCCAACATCACCTTCGTCTTCAAATCTTTCGCCTTTTTATCACTACTTTCCTTAGCCTCCAATTCCTGTCGTTCATAATACTGAGCCATAGTTAGGAAAGAAGCGGGAGTTGCAGTGGTCCATGAACTTTCACTAGCCTTTAAACGCTTTGCAATCTCCGGTAGGAGATTAGCTACATACTTATCAACAAACAAATGCCTGCCCGTGTCCTCTGTTAATAATTGACCACTGTAATCATGAAACGCTTCCTCGAAGCATGTAAAGAAATCAGAGACTGATTCATCTGGCTTCTGTTTACAAGAGGCCAACATCGTCCAATCAATCTTTTTAGGGGGAATGAGCATTTTTAATTTATTCAAAATAGCCGCCGGGAGGTGTAAAATTAATTTGCATGGCTTACACGCGGGTTCTCTATCCGAATCGGCCTGTGCTTGATCCCTCCAATCTGCACCTAAAATCTGTCGATCATCAAACTTACGAATTGCCCTCCACATATCGGGAGGCAATATTAACCCAAAGAAAATATCAATGTCAACTAATGTCATGACACATGAAGAAATAGCTCCGTCTACTCCCTCATAGAAAGCTGCAGGATTTTTGCGCGGGTCAGGTAAAGCTGTTTTAAGCGCCATAACATCCGCTCTATTCCAAGGAGTATGAACCCAATTATATATGAAATAGCCCTTCGAATCCGCAGACAACTTATTATCATCTGTACCTTGACATTTGGGAGGGACATACAAAGGCGCAGCTTCTCGCATAGGCATAACATGAACTGTATCACTCTTATCTGCCTCAAAGATAGGGCACTCCCTGGACTCAACCGTCGATCCAGACTCAGTCGAACCCGATGTCTTTTTCAACGCCCGTAGTCATAACGTCTCGTCCCGTAGCTGAACCAGACGCCGGAAGAGACCATCTGCGTCTGCAAGAACAAAAACACCTTTACGTAAATTTTCACAACCAACTACTATATCCTTAGATTCCAACTCAGATGAATACTTTCTAAACCGTTCAACAACTGCTTGCCCAAAATGTTCCAGAAAATACAATTGCTCTTTTTCAGACCACGTACGCATACAATCTTCAATCTCTGAAATAGAAATAACATCAACATTAAGTTTACGAGCCATCCCACGTAATTCCGTAGATCGAGCAGTAGTAAGCATAGAACGGGTATCCATCTTTTGATCCTGCTCCTCAGATGAATCAGGATCCACATCTGGGGCTGTAGGCATAATATACGGAGGCGGGCAACGATCTAACAATGAAAAATCATCAGATTCATTATTAAGGACAGGATAAAGAGTGCGTCGAATAGGAAACTGACCATTAATTTGTAAATTACGCTCTCGTATCTCCCTATCTTTCTGGTCCTGTAGTTCCTTATCCTGTAACTGTAAAGCTTTAACATGGGCAGCCTTTCGCTGCTCCTTGTCCGCCAAGGCTTGTTCACGCTTCATTCGTTCACGCACCGCTTTCTCCCACATACGCACACAATCAAACATATCCTATCTAGACCTGCACTGAAACAAACACTGCTCCACATACTGAACCTTTCGTAAATCAAACGACCCACGTAGTGGCCATTGCAATTCAAGATCAGCCTTAGTGTACTTATTCCATAGTGTACTATACATAATAGGGGGAAGGCCAAATTTTATGTACATTTCACTATTAGTTGTTCCCTCTGGGGGAGCCGGCTGAGATTCATTTAATCGATAACTGGTACCATTTCCAAGACAGCACATTCCTCGGAGCGTGCTAAAAACAGGCATGTCAAAAATATCACGAAAACGTGATATTACACTAAGTGGCACTAAAAATGTGTTTTACACACGATGTGCCGTTCAAACAAATACAAAATCAGAGAAATATCTCCACATTACCTGCCTATGTGAGGTGCACTCCACATATAGTACAAATCATAGATCCAAATGTTAGCTAACTCAAACAAATCTAAAAAGCCACAGTAAGTGTCAGTAGACTACCTTACCAATCCAAAGCTTACCAAATATTCCAAATGTCCAGGTTCCAACTGCCAAGTTCTCGAATCGGCCAAACGGTCACTGCACGGCAACCCAACGATCAGGATCTCAGACAAGGACCGGCACCACCTGGAAGGTCAGGTCGGAAGGAAAGGAAAAAACACCGTGGGTGCCAAGACTCGGGTCACTCAGTGGCAGGGCGCGTCCAGGGCGAGTTTCCAATCCTTCGTCACGACCAATCCTTCGGGCATCCGAGTCGCCGATGAGTTCCTATTCGGGCACCAATTTGTGGTATTGGGTTTCAACAGACCTACATACTCTGAAAAAAACTCTTGATACCTTAGAATAGAAAGTTGGCACGGAAACTGAAAATGCAAAAGACAAGTTTATTAAGACCCCATGGGGTGGTGGTACAATCCTACAGCACCCGTCGGCAATGCAAGAAGTATCACACCGAACATTGAATACGTGGCTTCTTTTATACAGTTTACAGGAATTTGAAAAATAGGCGGTACACACTTTACACAATTTTAGGTACATATAAGGGCATTTTTGGAACACAGCCAACTTGTGGGAGTAGTTTAGTACCACTGGTCAGTTTGGAGAACATTCCTAAGCAGTGACTGATCATTAACCTTGAAAGCCTGAATACGCATGTGCAGACTTGACCATTACTAAAAATAGCCAGTTGCTGGGCAGACCAAATGGTCATCGGGAGAGAGAAAGGACAAAAGGGCATGCTGACCACGAGGCAGCGCATTCACTCAAAATGGAAGCCAGGAATACAAAATGACTCCGGAATATAGTCAAGCTAACAGTGAAAAGTTTGTGTAGCTGAAGCAAATGCTAACCCAATCGCTGTCAAACTACGACAAAAACATCTGATTTATTGCGAGAACTTAAGGTAAAAAACGCAAATCTATTTTGTATTGATCCCCTCCTGGCTGGGCACGTTTGAGCCCAGGTCGCCCTTCAAGGACCTGGCCACTTTTAACTAACTCAGACTCCTCTATGGCATATGGGTGTTAGGATAAGACTGCAACAAAAGGAGGGCTGGCTGATGGCCCTTCAAATGCGTTCATATTTTGTGCTTGTTGTAAATAAAAATAAGAAACCTCCAATCATCTCCTTTTGGTTGCTTCTACAAATGAAAAACAGACAAAAGGGCGGTTTCTGCTAAATGTGTATTTCACTGGGACCGGCTGGTTGCCACTTCTTATTTCTTGCATTGATTGGCTGCTCTGAGTTCTGTTCACAGGTTTTAAAACGTTCAGCAGCTTTAAAATTATGGGAAAATGTTGACCAGGAAACAATCATTTATGGACAATTGCCACTCAAATCGTAATCACAAATGCCTGTAATTAACAGACAGGTGTCACTGTCAGGTGGTCCTTCTAAGCCTTCTTCGTATCAACCCTTGGCTCAAGACCTCTCCTGTCACTTGTAAACCGTAGAACTTGATTTATTTAAGTTTCTCTGGTGACTGCGACAGTCCAACTGGGCGCCGTGCATTTATGTGACCATTTTCAGTCTTCATGGGAAGTGGTGATGGTATAAATATATGTTATTCTAGCTTTGTATCGGTCGCACTTAAAACCTTTTCCCTAGTCATCTCAGCCTTGTAAAAGGAAACCTGTTGTTAGCATACACGGAATATACGGGTTTAGTCATGAGTTTACCCGTTTTATGCAACAAATGATGTCATTTAATCTTAATATTCCATCTACAACATAACAAATAACATGGAAAATAAAATCCCCAGATCTTCATTTGTAAAGTGCCCGCCTAGCCATTCCCGAATGTGTCCATGCATACCCGTCTACTCACCCACATTTCGTGGGTGTCTCCCCTATTTTTCTCATATTTACCCTGTTGA
Organism: Lissotriton helveticus; assembly: GCF_964261635.1. Classification (NCBI taxonomy): domain Eukaryota; kingdom Metazoa; phylum Chordata; class Amphibia; order Caudata; family Salamandridae; genus Lissotriton; species Lissotriton helveticus. The sequence goes on from NC_136065.1 coordinate 1,716,976,507, forward strand.
AAATAGAAAATGCCTATCTTGATTTCAACACTGTCACCCCCATTTGAGGCTGTTCATCATCCTCTGAAAATTGTTCATTCTGCATTCGCTCTTTTGTGAATACCCTCGTAAACATCTAATTTCGCCCTGTTAGGCGCGTCAACGGACTGACAGATGTGGACGTGTATTCAACAGCCTGACAGCGTGTATACAACATCCTGACAGTGACAGATGTCACGTGGGCGTGTATTCAGTGGCTTTTAGCGAGTCCTGATTTACCAGGTTTCAGCACAATGTAGATTAGTCCAAAACTTGAGGAAGCAAAACTAAAAGTTCCGACAGTGTTATCTATGCTTGCTGTAAAATAAGGACCACGTCCTCTTGTAATTCTGCCATGAAATTCACATTTATATCTGCAGACCTGTAAAATGTCCCGACTTCTACAACAGCACTACGGCGAGTTGGCGAAACATAGATGCCTCATTTATTTTTTATCGTCTGTGATAACAGTAGCACGCCGTTTGCATAGATATTGTTCTAGAGTTAGGAAGTCATGTTTCATTTCCTCTCCTCTGTCATTTGAAGCAGTGTAAGCAGCGCATTTTCGCACGAGACTAGTTGCCAGCACTTCCGTGTCGTGCATCGGAGAAAGAAGCTGTGTGTCCGTGAGGCTATTTCGTATTTCCGTTTCCCCAGCCGCCTCGCTGGTCGCGGCCCGGCAAGGCTAGGAGAAAGAAGCTGTATGCCTGCCTTACGCTCTTCACGGTGTACATCTTTCTACCCGCAGACCGACTTCAAGTTTATAAATATCAGCCTCTGCCGAGAAGACATCCCAGCAACATGTATGAGGAGGTAGGGCGCTAAGTGGGGCTGGGTATGTATCGTAAGGGCGAGGGGGGGAGAATGGCTGGCAACAACCGGGCACAGTGTGCACGAGATCGCCAAGCCCCTCTAGTGCCCGTCATCTGCGATCCGAAGGAGAGCTGTCTGCTTCTGCATGCAGCGGGTCATCAGGAGAGGGTCTCCCTAGAAGCTCGTCTGCTGTTAGATGTTGTTAAATGGTTTTTGTTAATGCGCCTCCACACAACCTTAGGGCATCGTTAACTAATCAATTGTGTCTGAAAGGCAAGAGGTGAAAAACCGGATAACGTAGTTTAAACAAGCATTGGCAAGGTCATGAGGTTTGGTGTTGGGCGCCAGCCTTTTGACGTTGGCAGTTCTTGGTGTTTCATTTGGTTATGGTCTTTGTAAAACGTTATTGCTCAGGCGTTGCCGGGCCCTCCTAAATCTAATAAAAATCATTGAGCTACGGAAAAATATATTTTTCGGTCCAAAAAGGCACACGTTCTCATAGTAGCCCCTGTCATTGGAGAGAACTACTTGGTGTGTCGATATGCTCCTTGTGAAAGAAGGGAACATGTTTTAACTCACTGTTAAATTGTAGTTCCACAAAAAGTGCTTGCCTGCCACACTACTGTGATCATTTTGCTTATTCAGCTGTCTGTAGCCTTCTGGTGAGATTTTTGTTGATTCCGACACAGAGTGTGTTCCTGTAGTCAGCTTGCTTGTGACCAGGGCATTCGTGACAGTTTTCTGGGTGATGATTTGGTGGCATTTGAACATCTTCCTCAGTATCTTCATAGTATGGAAGCATGAGGTAGTGATGGCATTGACCTGGGCGGTCATGTCGAGATTTCCTTCCCTAATGATGATCCTGCGGTTCTTGGAGTGGGTGGTGGGGCTGGGTGTCGGTCCTAGCTTTATTGGCCAGCAGGTGGAGTTCCACGGTGATATCCTCTTCCTGAAGATCACTATTTCAGTCTTGTTGGTGTTGAACTTTAGACAGTTGGTTTTCATCTAGTGGGCAATTTCAGTCATGCAGGCATTCAACTTGATCTGGGTACTGGGCACCTTGTCTTTGAGGAGTATAATGAGGTGCTTGTCTTCGGTGCAGGAGAGCACGTTGATATCCTAAGAGCAGATGATGCTGGCGAGAGGGATCATGTACGTGTGGAAGAGGGTCTGTCTCAGTAAGGGTCTGACTCCGTGAGGATCCTCGTGGAACAGAAGAGGTTTTGTTGATTTCGGCACAGAGGTTGTTCCTGCAGTCAGCTTGCTTGTGACCAGGGCATTTGTGACAGTTTTCTGGGAACAGACGAGGTTGCGTGCATCCGAGGTGTACAGTGCCAATCTGACTTATTGGGTCCTTCCAGTCAAGAAGGAGCAGATCTATCAAAGAGCATGTCCATGGATTCTGATGTCTTGTAGTTGTTGGATGAGGATGGATTGGGAGTCTTTGCCAAATACTCCAGCGAGGTCTAGGAGGATGAGGGCCACAGTTTCTCCTCCATCATGGGTGCCATCTGTGGCAGCGATGAGGGCAGTTTCTGTGATGTGTTTGGGTCTGAAACTGGACCAAGTGGTGTTGAGAAGCTGGTGGTCGTTATTGGGCGAGGTGTCTGTAGATCATTTTCTCTAAGACCTTAGCTGGGTAGCAGGGAGATTGGTCTGTAGTAGGCAAGCGTTGAAGGGTCCCCAGAGGGTTTCTTCGGCAATGGTAGGACAGTTGCATGTTTACAAGCAACTGGGAAGGTCATTAAAGAGGTGGAGGCATTCAGAATGGGTGTGAGCATGGCACTGATGGTTGTAGTTCTCTGGAGTAGGCGTGATGGGGCCAGGAGTCTGATGGGGCCCCTGAGTGGATGGACTTCATAGTGATGGTGGTTTCTTCTGGTGTGATGACAGGCCATGTGGTTAGCATAGGTTCTTTGGATAAGATCAGGAGGTGCTTGGCGAGGTCTGTTGGGTTCTGTTGCGGGCTGAATTTGCTGTAAATAGCAGTGATTCTGTTGCTGAAGTATTCTCATAGTTCTGGCTCTGCTGATTGGATTTTTGCCGTTTTAGTTTCATTTCATTTATTAAAATGTATCATCATTTTCTAAATTGGTTTGGGATTTTACTTGTACTGTGACCACTTTTACTTTTTGAGTGCAGCATAAAGACGTACTCATTGCGTCTAAGTTAAGTCTGACTGCTTTTGTGCCAAGCTTCCAGAGGGTTAAGCACTGGATAATTTAGTGACTTTTGTGGTTCACCCTGACAAGGATTGTGGTTGTCGCCCAAATGGGGCCTCTACTCTCCTCAAACAATAACCCAATTTCCAGCAGTTACGATAAAGGCATTAGGCCTGACATATTGGTGTGGTGTGATTGTGAAAAGCACATGTTAAAACCAATAGACATGTTAAAATCAATCGGTATTTAAGAATGGATTGTTATTTCTTTGTAATAAATCCTATATATGAGTAATTTACTTGAAATATCAGAGAATACCTTTGTAGGGAATGATTTGGTGTTGGTTACTGCCTCTATTTGTTTTTTGATCTCTTCTTAGCTGCCTGCTAGGATATTGTCCTAAAAAATATTACATCCATCCATATGGTTGTGTGTGCGTAGAGAGATAGAGAACCAAAGTTGCATTCAAACTTACATTTTCACTCACACAAACATCCTCATCACCCCAATCCCTCTCTTCTTATTTCATCCATGCTATCTGCATGGGGTAATGGTTCAGTTCACATCAGCCATTGGATCGCTTGCCCTGTAAGTGATGGCATTTTCTGACCACATGTGCATATCTATCTGTAAATGAGTGCTCTTCAGTATCAGGGCAGATTGACAAGTCTTTTAGTTTGGAATTTTTACTTTTATAGATCCCCTTTCCTTTCTCTGCTTCTCCTCCTGTTATTTTGGTCTTTCTTTCCTCATATTTCATTTGCAGGGTGCCACATTCCAGATCACCACTTCTTCTAAACCAGAAAGCCAGTCAGTCATCAAATGTAATTTATTTGGCTAAATGAGCCATAAAAGTACAACAACAATAACAAGCATTGGAAAGGCAATTTGTCTCGCATTTGTTTGAGTTAGAGTTATTAGCGGTGTAAATGACATTGTGTTTATCCATGTGTTATGGAGTGTATATATGTGGTGTGTAGTGGAATTATGTGGGCTGAATTGGAATTGTTAGTTGTGGACTTGTGTGGAGTAGCTTTGTGTAGTGGAATTATGTGACATTGTACCACTGGGATCATGTGAATAGGAATTATGTGGTATTGATCGAATTGAATTATGTGGTGTGAGATTTTGTGTTATGGAGTGTAGTTATGTAGAACAGTATTTTGTGTTGTGGAGTGGTATGTAGTGGACTTTAATTATGTGGTGTGGGATTTTGTGGCATAATGTGGAATTCTGTGATAAAGATTGGCAGTAGGTGCTTTGTTGTGTTGTTGATTTGAATTATGTGGTTTGGTGCCGAATTATGTGATGTGGATTGGAAATGTGTGGAGTTGAATTGTGTGGTGTGGAACTGTGTTGATAGCTTTCCATTTTTTGTGACAAAAAAACTAAATAGGTAGCAAGGGACAAAGGCTAGTTTCTTTCTTTTACTAGTGATGACAGACATGCAGAAATTATGGTGATAAGAAGCCAGACTTTGGTCTGTTTGTCGACCTAAAAAGGAAACAATTCCGCATTGCCCCTACTAAAGCAGCAATGCAACCACCAGGCCTGCACTTTTGTTCCTTCCTCACATGAAACGTTATCTCTCCCATTATTTGGCAGACTTCTACCGTTATGAATTACAGGTAGATTTTTTACCAAAAGAGGAGAGTCTGGGACTAGACAATGGCACAATGTGGCTGAATACAGCCACTCCACCGGAAATGGGGGCTGGGAGGCTGTCTTAAATCCATGCCTATAGACTTAAGGATTCATACTCCACTATTGAAAAAGAATACAGTGCACCCACAGTTGCCAAATCAGACTGACAGTTTGTGCACTTTGATGAAACATTATTGGAGTATTAAATGGATGTGAATTGAAAGCTGCTCCCAGAGATGCCCAATCTAAATGGCAATTGAACAGTACTTTAGTATGTAGGAACTCCCTGGAAAAGGCTGAAGCATTTTTGGGTTCTTTTACGGATTGATGTGGCATATGATATTCCTTAGAGCTCAGAGCTCTGCTTCTGCGGTTGTCAGGCTAGGGGAGGAAATAATGAGACAAACAGAGAGAAGGTAATGCAAACATTTTTAGGAATACTGTTAAGCTTGTGAGGAGGGTCCACAGACTTCGAAATGTTGATCATTCGAGAAAATGCATTGGACAAAATGAGTATCGTGGGGATGTGTACTTTTGTTTAAATTGAAATTAGTCCGAATTAACGATCACTTTGGAGCTATGCAGATACTCCGTCCCCTTGCTAATGCACAGAGTATTGTGTGATATCTATTCTAAGCACAAATAGGATTACTTTGAAAGATTTAGTTAAGTCTCTGGCCGCCCAGATCTGGACGCTGTACAATGCATGCTTCTAAGCGCTGTCCTGCCAGTGAGCAGCAGAATAACTTTGCAGACAATTTTGTTGTAGCAAGGACGTTTCAGATGTATGGGGTACATGTACAGTTGATAATATAGAGTGTCGGTTCTGGTTGGAAAGAGTTCGCTGAAAAGAGGATGTGACAGGGAAGCCAGTGGTATTATTTATTCAGTTCATCAAAAGGATACAGCAAACACAAGGTGATGATGGATGGAGCGCTAAAACTTTTCAGACCATCGCCAGTCACAGATCTGGGTTGAATCCGTCATCGTTCTTTAGCTCACTTCACCACCTCAGTTTAGACCGAAACAAGCATCCTGGGACCGGTTTCGGGGTAACACCCCATATCAGTCAGGCTAGCTTGAATCTAGTGGCAAGGTGAGCAAGGGACTCACGTCTGGGCATAACCTTCCAACTTAGGGCGAACAAAGCAAACACTTGTTACCCCGAACTTGGTCCTAGGATGCTTGTTTCCGGTTCAGGGAAGACCTGACTTGACAGTGTGGGCTGGACTGTTCCCATGAGGCACAGGGTCAAGACTGATTTGCACAGAGCTGGGTCCGAACTGAGGTGGCGAAGCGAGCTAAAGATCGATAATGGATTCAACCCAGATTTGTGACTGGGGTGAGTATCTGAAAAGTTTCAGCACTCCGTCCAAATTTCATTAGAAAAAATTTAGAGATTCTTTTTTGGCCTGTTGCAGGAATTCTGCACATATACAGAACTATAAGCAGGATTATGTGACCTTGGTGTATAGGGACTGTGCCTTCCTGCCACCTTAATGCCCACGAGCCCAGGACCGACTATCTATAGCGTCTCACTTGCTCTCTTACACAGTCACAAAGAAGCAAATGATTAGACACCCCAGAACACAATACTCCGGATCTCTCAGGAATCGCAGTAACAAGACACACCTTTTCGCTCACACTCTCAGACCTGTCCACAATAAGATCTGACCGAGACACGAATATAGTTTAAAATGTTCATTTTGACTATATGCTCTAACATGTAGTATACGTGCCACAACAAGCAGAAAAATGCATAACATGAATATAATTAGCATTGCAGCTAAGGCATACATCATAAAAGGAGATGTCATCATATAAAGACAATGGAGAAAGGACTATAGTGCCTAACCTCCCTCCCCTTGGTAAGTAGAAGTATTATTATATAATAGAAGATCTCTGGGCTGTGTCAGCAGACCCCATACCTTAGACTATAGATGGTAATTCTACATGGTAGGTGTGTGTTGCTTTTCCTTTCCAAGTGTGTGTGTCACATAAGCATGTATCTCCATAATATTAAAGTATGAGTCTCCAGCAGCAGCTGCATTAGTATGTTTTGTCTAGGTGCTAGGGCCTGACCAGAACAGAATAACAAGGGGCATTGTTTATGGACCGTGCTCACAATGTTGAGACTAAACTCCAGGAACAGGCAGAAAACGAACACAGCAGACAGTTCTCATGTGAAAGGCATTAACAGAGTTTTGTAAAAATAAAGCCATGTAGTAAAGTGTGCAAAAGCTGCATCATGGCTGCAGGGCTCATGCTAACTTAGTGATGTCAACAATGTCCCCATCGCCCTTGTGACAGGCCTAGGTCATATATAAATATTTGAAAACCATCCAAGAGTTTTTGCAGACCCAGTGCAGTTCTCAAAAATGAGCACTGCATCATCTGCATAAAGCAGAACTGGAATGACTATATTTTGTATCTGTGACAAATATTTCCCTTCTGAACACAGAGATTTCTCTACGCCATTAATATATATGAAATAAGCTGGGGGCCATCACACAGCCTTGATGTACACCCATTTTGGAGCTAATCTCTGGTGAAAGTTCTCCGTTTGTCCCATACTGAATCTTAGCCAACGTGTTGCAGTGCATCATGAGTAACAAATAAATCAGAGATTTATAAAACCTTAATCTCGCCAGATGCACCACAATTTTGCTCGATTTACCATGTTGAATTAGCTAGATAAACGTATGGATCCACATTGGCATTGACATATTTGCCTAGAATACGTTGTAGGATTAGGCACTGATCTGCAGTGTGCAAACTCATATTGCACGCTAAAGAGAAACTGCTTCTTATCTAACTAGGTCTTCGTTTTGGAGGCAATGATTCTACCCAGGTTTTTAGGTCTCACTGGCGTGGACTGCGCACATGCGCAGTCTCGCTCGTGAGATTTTATGTTTTTTAGCACCTTTCACTAGCGGGCTTTAAGCCCCGCCCCTCTTTCCCATTGGCCGACGTCACCGTTTATGCTAAACGGTGGCCAGCCATTGGGAAAGGGCATTCTATGACGTACACTTTTCTCTGTTTCTGCCGTCCCACTTGGACGGACTGGCCTGCCTTCCTTTTGGCGTAAAAGGTTTCTTATCTTAATGGGGTCAAACAGATGGCTCTATAAAGATAATAAACCTTTTACGCCAGGAGGAAAGCAGGCCGACGCCGTCCAAGTGGGACGGCAGAAAAAGAGAAAACTCTGTGTAATGGCGAGCGCTTGTTTTTCCATTGTTTCGTGGTGAGCCACTCTGTACACACACAGGTGTGGTTGCGGGTCAATGTTAAATGTGGGATTCATTTTGATGGCAGCATACTAGACCCAGCGATGGAGCATTAAATGTATGTCTGTATTTGCCGTTCGGTTTGTGTGCGCAGTGACCTCTGCTCAGCTTTAGTAACATCTAAATGCAGCGTAATGTTCCATGAAGTCTTTTCAAGGACCGGACGATAAAGGGCAAGCTTTTTTTTCTATCATTATTTTTTGTAATGAAAGCTTGGACCCACAACCTTCCTACGGGAATGAAACAGAGGAATTAGAAACAAAGGCTTGCTTCCCATTCAAAACTAGAGAGGGAAAGGGGGCGGGCGAACAGCACAATGCACTTCAAAGAAGGAATGCAATGCACCAGAGAGCGTGGCTCTATGCTGAGCAGAAACAGATGGACAACTTGAAACTAAGATCCGGGAAGTATCATGCCCTCTACGGAGGCCGGCTAGGCTCAAAACACCTGCGATGCCAAGTCCCGCACAGCGGCCTGCCTGCTGGTAGAGCATGTATCAGACAAGATATTCGACAAGAGGGAGGAGCCACAAGGTGTCCTACTACCAAATCTTCATTTAAGGCGGAAAAGTACGTAATCAAAACAAAAGAGTTTGCAATTCAGCGAAAGTTTGTAAAACGCAGCAAAGTACTGGAATTTTAGTTAGCCGGTTTGGAAAGCAGAGCAATTTAGGTGGCGAAGGGAGGCACGGCGAACCAGGTCTTTAATTCTGTCTGAGAGTCACAAATTGGGATCCTGCGGGGAGCTGGGAGTTATAAATGATGCTCCAAATTCAGCAGCTGAGCTATGAGGCATATCACCCCTATAATTATTTATTTTGTTGATTTGTATCCTGCTGACATTTCACTGAGGCCACGACAAGCGCAGGTAAGCAGATGAAGTTTCAGTAATCGACCAGGCAAAAGAGTCAAATCCTTTTCAAATACATTTAAATGGAGGACAACGGCAGTAAGAACTCCTTAATTGCCTAAAAGGACCCACTCTGGTCAAGAGCAAGCATTGGCACTTGGACAGTTGGTGAAATGATTAAATTACTCTTTAGAATTTTTTGCAAGTATATGTCACAAAAAATAAAATAAAACATACCAGTGCTTAAATTTGATAGTTGTGTGCTTGCAATAACAATTAAAAATTAAACATCGCATACCAGTACCACCACCACCACCAGTACTACCAGTACTACAGCCACCAGTACTACCACTACCACCACCACCAGTACTACCAGTACCACGACCACCAGTACTACCAGTACTACCACTACCAGTACTACCACTACCAGTACCACTACCACCACCAGTACTACCACCACCAGTACCACCAGTACTACCAGTACTACCACCATCAGTACTACCAGTACAACTACCACCACCAGTACTACCACCACCAGTAGCACCACTACCAGTACTACCAGTAATACCACCATCAGTACTACCAGTACTACCACCACCAGTACTACCACTACCTGTACCACCACCAGTACTACCACTACCTGTACCACCACCACCAGTACTACCACTACCAGTACCACCACCAACACCAGTACTACCAGTAGTACCGCCATCAGTACTACCAGTACTACCACCACCAGTACTACCATTACTACAGCCACCAGTACTACCACTACTACAGCCACCAGTACTACCAATACCACCACCAACAGTACTACCACCACCACCAGTACTACCAGTACCACCACCAGTACTACCACTACCAGTACTACCACTACCAGTACTAACACTACCAGTACTACCAGTACCACTACCACCACCAGTACTACCAGTACTACCACCATCAGTACTACCAGTACTACCACCACCAGTACTACCACTACTACAGCTACCAGTACTACCACTACTTTAGCCACCAGTACTACCACTACCACCACCACCACTACCACCACCACCAGTACTACCAGTACCACCACCACCAGTACTATCACTACCAGTACTACCACCACCAGTACTACCACCACCAGTACCACCACCACCAGTACTACCACTACCAGTACTACCAGTACCACCACCAGTACTACCACTACCAGTACCACCACCAGTACTACCAATACTACAGCCACCAGTACTCCCACTACCACCACAACCAGTACTACCAGTACCACGACCACCAGTACTACCACTACCAGTACTACCAATACCAGTACCACTACCACCACCAGTACCACCACCACCAGTACCACCACTACCAGTACTACAGGCAGCAGTACCACCACCAGTAGCACTAAGACTACCGGTACCACCACCAGTACTACCACTACCAGTACCACCACCACCAGTACTACCACTACCAGTACCACCACCAGTACCACCACTACCAGTACTACCACCACCAGTACTACCACCACCAGTACCACCACCTCCAGTACTACCACTACTACCACTACCAGTACCACCACCACCAGTACTACCAGTAACACCACCACCAGTACTACCAGTAACACCACCACCAGTACTACCACTACCAGTACCACCACCACCAGTACTACCACTACCAGTACCACCACCACCACCAGTACTACCACCATCAGTACTACCAGTACTACCACCACCAGTACTACCACTACTACAGCCACCAGTACTACCACTACTACAGCCACCAGTACTACCACTACCACCACCACCAGAACTACCACCACCACCAGTACTACCAGTACCACCACCACCAGTACTACCGCAACCAGTACTACCAGTACCACTACCACCACCACCAGTACTACCAGTACCACCACCACCACCAGTACTACCACTACCAGTACCACCACCACCACCAGTACTACCAGTACTACAGCCACCAGTACTACCACTACCACCACCACCAGTACTACCAGTGCCACGACCACCAGTACTACCACTACCAGGACTACCACTACCACTACCACCACCAGTACTACCACCACCAGTACCACCACCACCAGTACTACCACTACCAGTACTACGGCCAGCAGTACCACCACCACTAGCACTACCACTACTGGTACCACCACCAGTACTACCACTACCATTACCACCACCAGCAGTACTACCACTACCAGTACCACCACCAGTACCACCACCAGTACCACCACTACCAGTACTACCACCACCAGTACTACCACCACCAGTACTACCATTACCAGTACCACCACCTCCACTACTACCACTACCAGTACCACCACAACCAGTACTACCAGTAACACCACCACCAGTACTACCACTACCAGTACCACCACCACCACTACCAGTACTACCACTACCAGTACCACTACCACCACCAGTACCACCATCACCAGTACTACCACCACCAGTACTACCAGTACCACCACCACCACCTGTACTACCACTACCAGTCCCACCACCACCACCAGTACTACCAGTACTACAGGCACCAGTACTACCACTACCACCACCACCAGTACTACCAGTACCAAGATCACCAGTACTACCACTACCACCACCAGTACTACCACCACCAGTACTACCACCACCAGTACCACCACCACCAGTACTACCACTACCAGTACTACGGCCAGCAGTACCACCACCACCAATGCTACTGCTCACCACCAGCCATCAGTGCACAATTTCTACAGGCAGTCACGGCCATCAGTACATGCATCGATTGTTACACATCCACAATTAAGTATTGTAGCAATCTCAGTATGGTACACTTTAGTTTTAAACATATTCATGTAAAAACACAGCATGCCACCATTGCTACAATTACAATCTAACACACATAATTCCACTACACACCACATTAACACACTCCATAACACTTAGCAAAAATACTTTACCATTTACAATGCCATTAGCTCAAACTCAAATAAATCTGAGCCCGATTGCATTTCTAATGCTTGTTCATCGTATAGTTGAACCAGCACTACGTTCCAGTTACCTCCCACCACTGCTGGTGTCCTCATGAGCTCCATGAGGAGCCTAGAAAAGGATGCAAATAAGCCGGACCTATTGCCATTAGGCACATACACCGATCTAGCACTAATGTCGTGCCCATTATCTTCACCTTTGGAAAAATGTACCTGCCCATCAGATCAACCCTCGTGCTCTGCACCATGTACAGTAGTGTCTTGTGGAAATGAATGGCCACAACACAATTCTGGGAAGAACAATCTGTGACCTGGGTCTCTGTGTGGGTGTCTGCCTGCTGGGTGTAACTAGCAGCAACAACCCTACCCACCCAATCTCCAAGCAATTTCTTGGATTCATAGTCTGATATGTGTGTTTCTTGCAGAAAGATTGTCAGGAGTTTTCTTAGCCAGATTCAGCAGAACCTTTGTTCATTTTAATAAAGTGATTATAGTTTGTGTGGTGTGATCGATTGGCTATCGCCGTGCTGACGCTGAGAATGATGTGGTCAAAATATTTCTGAAAGAGAAAGGCGCTAAGTGCACCAGGTCAAGAGGTACAACTGAGAATAAAGGACAAGATATGCATCACCACCCAACTGTAATAGGGCCTGGCCCAGCAGCTGCACAGGCCTGAAGAGCCACCCCCAAGGAGGCTGTACTTGTGTGTAGGGAGAGTGGCACCTTTGTAGCAATAGAGTAGGATGTGATCTTGACTGAAGGGATAACAAAGCCTGAACCCAACAAACAGTTACTAACCAAAAACATTAGTCGGGTGGGCTTACACCCTCTTGGCACCCTTACTTGAACATAGGAGCACCAACGCCCCAAGTCCTGTGCAGAAACCAACGTCCAATGTGTTACTCCACACCGGGCCCACCATTGCGTATGAGTCTATGCCATACAACCGAAACCCTGTACCCCCAGTGGAGGGATGCAAATTATGGTGGTATGGCTGCTCTTGTGGGGGGCATTACACAACATACTCAGAAAGTCCTTACATGGAATCCAATGCTTTCACCAGACACCAAACTTGCCACACTTCACCTGCTTAGAAACAGCAATGAAATGTTTAAGGGACAGCTGGAGTTGTCTCTATCCCTGGAGGCCTGCTGAAAAGAGCCTCACTTGTTCTGCTCCTCCAGCTACTTCAGTACGACATCCAGATATTCCTGCACCGAGGAGAGGTCTCAAGAGACCTCACCACCAGTCAGTGCTATTGCAGTGCCCCCCACGTTGGTGACACAGTGGGCAACTTCGGGCTAGGATTTATCCATGTCCTTCGCAGTAAGGGAGTATAGAAACTGCCCCGGTCTTCACATTCTTCAAATTTCCTTAAGGGTGCTAATGATGGTGAGGAGCATCATGGCCGGTTCCAGAAGGCCAGAACTTAATGCTAGCTGCGGCAGGATGGGATGCAGTGCCTAGAATTACTTTCCATAAACCAAGGTATTCTGAGAAAAAACCACAGCTATAAAAAATGTAGAGCCTTTGTACATAAATGGTTATTTGTGCTGTTTTGCTGAAGAGATCAGTTGTCGGGCCTGTTGATGGCGAAGGAAGCAAACAACGATGGGGCGAGTCATACCCTGTGGCCATCCATCCTGGAAATGTCCCAATGTGCACATTAGAACTCGAGCAAGGGAGTGAAGGTGATACCAGTCCAGGCAGGCAGAAATGTTGTGAGGAATTCTTCTATGTTAGTCACCTCCGTCTCCTCTATTACCCCAAAAAGCAGAAATTGTTACTTCTGCTACAGTCTTCCATATCAACTATATTTTTCCTCACTAACCATAGTTCCTGGCCCCATTCTGTGCCCTTCTCCATGGTGGTCATGTGACCCTCCAGGTTAACTAATTGGGCGGGGTAGGTAAGCAAGGCCAGCTTCTATGTAGGCGCCTCCTTTGTATGTATTCCTAACTGTCGACTTCTCCCTAGCACTCAGCCACTGGATTCGGGGTCACAGGGCAGCATTAGCCCCATTCTGCATGGTACCCCGGTGTTATTGTGCCATCACGGTGCGCTGATAGAGCGCCCTTATGGGGTGAGAGGTGCAACCAGTACAGTCTTCCTGGTTAGTAAGTCAATCATCCACCAATACTTGAGGTCAGTTGGGTGCACGGGTAAGATGTCACTTAGCAGCCCACTATTATCTGTACAGCAAAGTTTCTGTAGTCCTACAGAGTTGGAGCTGTTCCTCCTTGTGCCGCAATCACTCATAACGAAAATGCAGGGATCAATCCAATATACCACTACCAGCAGTGGGTGATTCCCAGCTGGTGTCTCCTAACCCAGTGAGTGGCGATAGTGCGGTGCCAGTCATGATTTAATATCAGGAAGAAGAGGGCCGCCCCAATCTGGTAAACTTCACATCTGTGGTGTACCTCATGAGGGTGAGCAGTCTCTGAGTGATATGCCCCTGTACTCCAGCTGGGACAGTCAGAGGGTGCCACTTCAGGGCTTTCCATCAGTGCAGGAGGTTTGCAGCGGGCTACACTTGTACATTCAACTCGGAGAGGCTGACACATCGATCGCCCGATCCTCCCACCACGAAGGCCACTTTTGAACCTGACTGTCACAGTTACCCACGTGTATCTGGAGAGTGCTTGATGCCCTTCCCTATCACCAGAGCTGTATGTGAGGGTTCTAGCGGCCAGGGATCGGAAGGGAGGACATGTATTTTCAGGACACTGGCGTTGTTGTGCGCAGCCTTTACAGTGTCTCCAGCATGGTCCTCGACAGTTCAGCAAGCTGTGGAACTGCACTTACCTGTAGGGAGCCGCTGATCATTGGTCTGGACGGGTGCAGGTCCAGCATCTAGGGGAGAGGTACAAATATGCCTGTTATGTGTTTTCATGTTTTTTATAGTTTTCATTATCTGATGCAGCAATGCTGGGTTGGAGTAAGTCCGTTATGAGCACCCATGGGGCATTATTGACTTTGTCCCAACTCTGTTGTCCGTTCTGATGCTAGACTGACTCTCCAACCCAACTGGCTTTTCACATGTGGTCCTGATATGGCTAACTGCCTGGCTCTACTAAACTTTCGGAGACATGCCAAAGAATCTGAGACAGTTCTACCATCCTTTCTGAAACAAATATGTCCAGTAACTAGCATACACTTCACTTGTCTTATATAGATGTCCCTGGCCTGTGACCAGCTATTTCTCTGTCACTCCAGCCTGTCAATGATAACATGGCATAAACTCTCTGTAAGTCTGCTCCACTGTCGAAGATGATCCTGACAAGGGACTGCTGTGCTGCAACGTTCTCCATGCCATTAATAACCTGAAGATGCTGCCTTCTGGGACTTGACGTTTGAAGCATACATTTGGCCACTAGCAAAAACAAGCATTGAAAATGCAATAGGTCTCGCAATAGAAGAGTTTAAAATTTTTCGTTTTGCAAATGGATGAGTGGCGTTGCGTGGATGAGTGGCGTTGCGTGGATGAGTGGCGTTGCGTGGATGAGTGGCGTTGCGTGGATGAGTGGCGTTGTTTGTGTGAGTGGCGTTGTTTGTGTGAGTGGCGTTGCGTGTGTGAGTGGCGTTGCGTGTGTGAGTGGCGTTGCGTGTGTGAGTGGCGTTGCGTGTGTGAGTGGCGCTGTTGTTTGAGTGGCGCTGTTGTTTCAGTGGCGTTGCGTGTGTGAGTGGCGTTGCATGTGTGAGTGGCGTTGCGTTGTTGAGTGGCGTTGCATGTGTGAGTGGTGTTGCGTGGATGAGTGGCGTTGCCTGTGTGAGTGGCGTTGCGTGTGTGAGTGGCGTTGCGTGTGTGAGTGGCGTTGCGTGTGTGAGTGGCGTTGCGTGGCTGAGTGGCGTTGCGTGGGTGAGTGGCATTGCGTGGGTGAGTGGCGTTGCGTGGTTGAGTGGCGTTGCGTGTGTGAGTGGCGTTGTGTGTGTGAGTGGCGTTGCGTGTGTGAGTGGCGTTGCGTGTGTGAGTGGCGTTGCGTGGTTGAGTGGCGTTGCGTGGTTGAGTGGCGTTGCGTGGTTGAGTGGCGTTGCGTGGTTGAGTGGCGTTGCGTGTGTGTGGCGTTGCGTGTGTGAGTGGCGTTGCGTGGATGAGTGGCGTTGCGTGGATGAGTGGCGTTGTTTGTGTGAGTGGCGTTGTTTGTGTGAGTGGCGTTGCGTGTGTGAGTGGTGTTGCGTGTGTGAGTGGCGTTGCGTGTGTGAGTGGCGTTGCGCTGTTGTTTGAGTGGCGCTGTTGTTTCAGTGGCGTTGCGTGTGTGAGTGGCGTTGCATGTGTGAGTGGCGTTGCGTTGTTGAGTGGCGTTGCATGTGTGAGTGGTGTTGCGTGGATGAGTGGCGTTGCCTGTGTGAGTGGCGTTGCGTGTGTGAGTGGCGTTGCGTGTGTGAGTGGCGTTGCGTGGCTGAGTGGCGTTGCGTGGGTGAGTGGCATTGCGTGGGTGAGTGGCATTGCGTGGTTGAGTGGCATTGCGTGGTTGAGTGGCGTTGTGTGTGTGAGTGGCGTTGCGTGTGTGAGTGGCGTTGCGTGGTTGAGTGGCGTTGCGTGGTTGAGTGGTGTTGCGTGTGTGAGTGGCGTTGCGTGGCTGAGTGGCGTTGCGTGGGTGAGTGGCGTTGCGTGGGTGAGTGGCGTTGCGTGGGTGAGTGGCGTTGTGTGTGTGAGTGGCATTGCGTGGTTGAGTGTCTCGTCTTCATAAACGTTGGACAGAGTAGCGGATTGCCTCGTTGACAAAGGCCACATAAATTAGACAAACGGAAATCCAGGTAAGCACACACTGACACGGGAACTGAACAGAAAAAGACAAGCATGCACATGCATTAAAGGACATACACACAAGCCTATGAAAACACATACAATGCTAAACTAAAGCACTAGTTAGTCAGATGAGACGTTATGCAAACCTTCTTTACACAGTAATCCCGCACCAAAATTAAATAGCAGGGCTAGATTTTCCTAGAGGTTAGAGAAGCTATGTGGCCTTTAATTGAGATAGATGGCCGCGTATGACAGCTCCATGTTTGTTCTGGAGTGGTTTATTGTCCCAGGAGAGCCGCAGAGTCTCATGTGAAGCAGAGGGTTGAGGAGTGTCCGCATTTTGGCAGCCCCTTTATAACAAGCATGAGATGGGACCCGAAAACACTGGAATGAGAAGGGGCTGAAAGGAGCTAGTGACAGAGTTCAACTGGAGGAGAGGTGGGCAAAAACAATGAAAAGGTGGACAAGGGAGGAGAGAAGGAAAGGTGACAGAACTGCTGGAGGAGCAAAGAGGAGAAAAGAAATGCGACACGGCGGGCAGGGGAGGGGGCGCAGCGGGTAAAAAAACAAGTGAGAGGGAATAGCTCTCGGCATTGCTGGGTGGGCGGGGGAGCAGGAGTTGGTGTGTGAGGCTGCCTTTCAAGTCGGGTGGGGGAGAAGGTAGTCTAAATGCGACAAATGGTAGTCTGGTGCGAGGCGGGGGAGGGGGAGCAGGGTAGCAAGCGGGAGTGGGAGAAATAAGTAGGGTCGGGGAGTTTGTTCGCATATTTGCAAAGGAAACTGCAATAATATATTTTCAGTAGTTTAATGTGAAAACAAAAATGGAGAAGAGAGAACAGAAATCATAGTTATCTGCCCTATGGAAACAGATGGGCTTTCAGGTTGCATCAGAACACTGATAAACTACTTTCCTCGTGAAGAACAGAAGGGAGTTCATTCCATAATTTGGGGGTCCAAGAAGAATAAGTCACGACCTCTTACTCTAGTCCTGAGAATTTCAAGGAATAGATGAAAATTCTGAGCAGGTAAGCGTAATAATGCACACAGAAGAGTAGATCTGAAGTTTGTCTGAAATGTAATTCGGTCTAGTGCCATAGAAAGCTCGATGAGAGAATCAGAGGCCTTTAAATACAAACAGCAGCTAAAGCGGAAGCCAATGTAAGCAAGAAAAGACGTGCACATGCTGGAGAATAACAAGGAAGTTTAAGCAGAAAGGCTGTTGTGCTCTGCGCAATTTGAAACTGTTTTACAACATAAGGAAGAGCACCCAAGTAAAGAGTTGCCATAGTCCAGGCCACGTGATAAACTAAGTGCGTTGACCACTGTTTTCTGACAGCTGAGAGGAAGGAGATGAGGGTTTTCGGAGGACCTGAACACAATAACAAGAATGGCAAAGAACAAATAAAGCAAAAAATAAAACGGACCCGACCAAGCTAAGATTTATGGAGGTAAATCTTTCGCGTCGTCAGTGATGAGGGAGGGAGGCGAGGGAGGGAGGAGAAATACGAGACGGCCTGCTGGCCGTGAGACGTGTGAAGCAGGGGGCGGGGGGAGCGGCGTTGGCTCAACAAGCTGTGATTATGGGCAAATCACTCAATCTCCGGAGAGAGAAAAAAAATAAACTCATCTTTCTGTAATGTAACTGGTGCTCAGGTAAAGCGCCCCAATACCTTCGAGTCAGTTTCACGCTATATAAAAGGTCCCCAAAAAAGTCACATATTCTTATAATTCTTCAATGTCTTCTTTTCATCAAGTAACCTAAAGTCAAAAACTGCTTTTACGCCGACATCAATACAGCATTTCACCTACACTTCGAGTGCTGTTTACGGCGCTATTCCAGGTGTCGTTAAATCAAGCGGCAGCTATGGGAATATAAAACTACAGGCGATTAGAGCAGTCTCAAGCATTTGAAGCAGGATGCTTTAAAGTCAGCGGAGTTCACTTTTGCGTCTCTATGTACTTGCTCTAAAAAGACCAGGGGCTGAGCAAAAGTAAAATTACGCTGGTGTAATTTGGAAAAAATTGTAAAACTATACCATGTTGAGTAATTATGCAGCAGTTCGCTACAAAATTATATCACAGGAACAACATGAACAAACAGAACGCAAGCAGCTGTTCGCACCAAATTTATTTTTTCATCTTTTTTGTGCAAAATGTGTTCTTTCGCCAGAATTGACACCGGGATGCATTATGCAATAAAATAAAGCACAAAATAAAAGATCTGCATTTTGTGTAATCACGTATGGCTTTCTCAAAGTTTAGATTTCGAAACAAATATTCGGAATTGAATTAGTCCACTGACTACCATTAAAGTGGTTGATTTTGTAACAAGTGAAAGCACTGCCATTGCTAGAGTGAAGGCTAGCATACGAAGTGGGGAGAGGAAGGGCTCCTAATGGGAAGTGGAGACGGGGAGAAATTGAGAAGAAAGCTGAGCAGGGAGGGTGTTATTGCGGCTATCTGCTTGCCCGAGGGGAGGAGAAATGCCGTCCTGAGGCAGAGCACACGCTGAGAAATAATGTGATGGGGACCGAAAATAATGACCATGACCCTGCGATGAGGACAAGTACCCTTTACGACGAAGGAAGTCGGCAAAGCAATTCACCGGCCACAGTGTGTGACATGTGCCTTCATCCCGACATACACTGAGAGTGCAAGCGTTCGTGTATAGAGTAGCGGATGGTGTATGAATGCGATAAAAGCGGATATGGAAGAACGCTACATTAAACAAGACGGAGGGATTAAACAAGACGGAGGGAGAGAAGGGGAGGGGGGAGGAGAAATGCGACACGGCGGGCAGGGGAGGGGGCGGAGCGGGGAGAGGGTGTTAAAGCAGCCGGCTGAGGGAACTGATGTGCACGAGCTTTTAAGCTCAATGCACATGCGCATTGAGCTTAAAAGTCACGGGCACTGCAAGGAATCGCCACGATTCCTTGCAAGTTAGTTAAAGAGTGGTTAAGCCCCAATAGTCTCGCAAGCTCGATGCGCATGCGCATCGACAGGCGAGACCTAAAGAGTTAGGTAACACGATGTTTGCCCTAGCCAATGACATGCAGTGTTGATGCCTGTAGATACTTAAAGGTGATTGAGGCCGCTCACAGTGATGTAGAAGGTAAACCAAGGGAAACAAGGCTTGAACAAGGCCAGAACAAAAGAAGCAATATGTTTGTTATGCAAATGAAGAATATCTTCACGTATTCCTTAACATTATCTCCTCCTGTAAGTTGATTTTCTGATACTGATTTCACTGACTTTCACTGGGCTTCCCTTTACCACTTAAAATTAATCTGAAACCAGTGTACTACTACTTTGCTTGACAAAGCCATGTTTCAGTATTTGATTTTTTCAGTGATATTCCATTTTGCTTTTAGCAAGGCCTCGTTGCATTGTACTGCCCTGCAATTCATTTTGCACACATAAATTGGGAATACATGTCAGACTAGTCTTGAAACTCTAGTTTGCATTTAAATAAGGCTTACAGCATTATTAGATGATTCTGTGTCTCTTACTGACATTTATTTTATTTTATTTTAAAAGTTTTGTATAGCGCTAGCTAGACCCGTAGGCATCAGAGCGCTTCACATACACATTGTGAAAAACAGAAGGGCCTTACATTACCTAGGAGGCTGACAGTAAGTAAGCAAACCACAGATAAAGAATACAGCATGAACAATAAATAACTGTGCAACGGAGGGGGAGAAAAAAAAGAAAAACAAGGTGATTAGCATCCTCAACAATTCATCAACAATCCTTGAATGGGAGTCAACTTGGAGTATTGAGGTCTAGGTTAGTAGACCTTGTTCATGAAAGTATTTCTTAAGGAGATGGAGTTTGAGGTCCCTTTTGAAACAGGAGAAGGAGGGGTTGCATCTGAGGACTCCTGGGAGAGTGTTCCATATCCTGGGAGCGTTGCCAGAAAACGATCGGTATTTAGTGGTTTTCTTTTTCATTTTTGGCGGGATGAGAAGGAGTGAGTTGGAGCTTCTCAGTGATCTGGCTTGACCTGCTCTAATCAGTTTGTTGTTCAGGTACTTGGGGGCTGGAGAGTGGAGGGTTTTGTGTGTGATGCAGGCCAGCTTGTAAATACATCTCCCTTCCATGGGAAGCCATTACAGGGCGTTGAGAGCTGGAGTGATGTGTTCAAATCTTTTTACTCCAGATGCAAGTCGAGCGGCCATGTTCAGCACTGCCCTTAGAGGGGCTAGGTGAGCTTTAGGAGTCCCTGTAAGGATGGCGTTCCCGTAGTCGATTTTAGAGAGAACCAGGGATTGAACTACTGTCTTGAGCTCATCATGGGGAAGAAAAGGTTTCAATTTCTTGAGGTGTTTAAGAGAGAAAATAGCACTTTTTGCAGAGTTACCACAAGACCAATAAACGACAAAAATAATCCACAGTACTATTAGATTTCAACGTTTCTGGTTAAAAGGTTTAATTCAAGGTTCTCTGCGAGTCGGTAGCCCGGTCTGGCTACAGCGTTGTTGAAATAACACAGAGTCTAGCAAATCCAGAGGACCGCGTCGGTACGGGCCCACTCAAATGTCGACAGACTCAGTCACAGTACCTTTTACTTGAGGCGGCCGGCACGGATGTGCGAGCCGGTTCCAGGGTTCATCACGGTGCTGAAAGGAAGCGTTGCAGGATGCGTTGTCCCTCGATGTGGTGCAGGCTGTGGCCCGTTGACAGAGTCGGTGGATCCAAGGCATGCGTTGCAGGGCGAGACGGTGCTTCGATGCGGTGCTTGCAGCTTACGGTGCGGTGACAGAGCCGGAGATCGGGACCTGGCGTCGATCAGTCCGGACAGCGGTGCGAATCGGGCGGTACGTCGCAAAGCATGCGAAGTGGATCCCAACTCCGATGCATTCACAGAACTCGAAGT
Source organism: Lissotriton helveticus (assembly GCF_964261635.1). NCBI lineage: Eukaryota > Metazoa > Chordata > Amphibia > Caudata > Salamandridae > Lissotriton > Lissotriton helveticus. Next base: position 1,716,997,877 of record NC_136065.1, read on the forward strand.
CAGCAGCAGAGACCGCATCGGTCAGACCAGTACGAGTCGGTGTAGCGATGCGTTGCACGTCGCGGTGTTTCCAGTCGCGGTGCAGGCAACGGTTCGGTGACGGCCTCAGGACGGAGTCGGTGAGCTCAGAGCTTAAGTTGTTCGAGGCGGACGTGGTTTGATGTGGTGCCTACAGGACAAAGGGCCGGTCATGAGAGTCAGTCACAGCTCCCTGCCTCGGTAGCCACTGAAACAGCGTTTTCAGCAGCAATTCACAAAGGCTGATGAAGTCCACTGGTCCTGGGACTTCGGTCAGGGGGCAAGCTCTCTTCCAAGACCTTGCAGATCTTTTCACAAGTTAAAAGTAAAGTCCACAAAGTTCTTTCTCCTCTCTTTGGCAGTCAGGCAACCACTGCAGTCCAAACCCCCAAGCAGCACTTCAGCTTGGGAATAACCTCTCCTCAGTTTCTTCAGGTTCCTCTCCTCAGCAGAGGTTTCGTCTTGTAAGTCCAAAAGTGATCTAATTTCTTGGCATCAGGATTCCAATACTTATACCCCCAAATCCTTTGTTCTCTGAGGGGAGAGGGGGGTGTGCCCAGTCAAAACCAGTTCTGAAGCACTCTGTTTACCAGACTTCTCCTTTCCTTTCACAGCGCAGGGCAGGCACATCAGACGCCCCACAGGAGGTGAAGTCAGCATTGTGGAAGGCAAGTACAGTCCTGGAGCACTTTGTAGACAGTCTTCCTTCTCTTCTTTCACTGTGCAGGGCAGAGACATCAGACGCACCGCAGGGGGTGGAGCCAGCACTGTGGGGGGCGAGCACAGTCCTATTCAGGTCCCAGGTGCAACTCCTCCCTCCCATCTAGATGCAGATCTATCAATTCACCACTGGGCTGACTCATTCTTTCTCCTGCAATTCCCCAGCCCTGTCACTCAAACTCCAGACAAGGAATACACAACCTCGTAGAGGCAGGCTTAAATGGTTAGGCAAGCAAATACCTACTTTCTAAAAGTTGTATTTGGAAACACAGAATATTAAAATAAACTTCACTAAAAGGTGTAATCTCTGTTATGCCCCCCTCTAATAGTTACCTTCCTTTGTCAGATAAGGTTGTAAGAAGTATATTCTATAGCAGCGACAATTCTTCTTGATGGTCATCCTGTGCCTCAGCACTATATAAGCTCTGAAGTAATTGTACAAAGGTATTAGCTATATCCACCAGGTGTGTGAAGGGATTGCCATCTGTAGATCTCATGTCGGGTATTGCCAGACAAGCTTTACACTGGTGGAGCTGCACGGCTAGGAGTGACCTGCATTTTCCCTCTGCTCATAATGCCTCCATTGTAAGCACAAAAGGGCATACACACTTGCGTATTGACTTGTGTATTGAGAGAAAATGTTTTACTGCTCTACTCGTCTCAGCAATTGAGGAGACTGTCGGGTGGTGTATTCTCTGGTCAGATCCCGAATCTCTGACTCCAATAAAGCCTGATTTTCATGAGCTAAAGTTTCTAGAGGTAGGACAGAATCTCTCGTTAACTCACCCCATATCGCAGCCCTACCGGCTGCCCATAGTAGTTGCGCAGACGACATGGACGCCTCATATCTTTCAAGTGGTGACTCAAATGCACAGCCAATAGTTTCTTGCCGTGGTTCAGTTTGTACTACAACATATTAAGACACCATCACTTAGTGGCTGGGGCTGTGTGCCCTATTTCAAACCCTAAGATCACTGGGCATGGTCTGAAATTCCCCATTCAATGATCAGTTCCTCAGCGCTAGCCCATCTGTGGCAATATTCAGATTATACTGTCCTTTTTCATCATATAGTTGAACCAGCACTACGTTCCAGTTACCTCCCACCACTGCTGGTGCCCTCATGAGCTCCATGAGGAGCCTAGAAAAGGATGCAAATAAGCCGGACCTATTGCCATTAGGCACATACACCGATCTAGCACTAATGTCGTGCCCATTATCTTCACCTTTGGAAAAATGTACCTGCCCATCAGATCAACCCTCGTGCTCTGCACCATGTACAGTAGTGTCTTGTGGAAATGAATGGCCACAACACAATTCTGGGAAGAACAATCTGTGACCTGAGTCTCTGTGTGGGTGTCTGCCTGCTGGGTGTAACTAGCAGCAACAACCCTACCCACCCAATCTCTAAGTAATTTCTTGGATTCATAGTCTGATATGTGTGTTTCTTGCAGAAAGATTGTCAGGAGTTTTCTTAGCCAGATTCAGCAGAACCTTTGTTCATTTCAATAAAGTGATTATAGTTTGTGTGGTGTGATCGATTGGCTATCGCCGTGCTGACGCTGAGAATGATGTGGTCAAAATATTTCTGAAGAGAAAGGCGCTAAGTGCACCAGGTCAAGAGGTACAACTGAGAATAAAGGACAAGATATGCATCACCACCCAACTGTAATAGGGCCTGGCCCAGCAGCTGCACAGGCCTGAAAAGCCACCCCCAAGGAGGCTGTACTTGTGTGTAGGGAGAGTGGCACCTTTGTAGCAATAGAGTAGGATGTGATCTTGACTGAAGGGATAACAAAGCCTGAACCCAACAAACAGTTACCAACCAAAAACATTAGTCGGGTGGGCTTACACCCTCTTGGCACCCTTACTTGAACATAGGAGCCCCAACGCCCCAAGTCCTGTGCAGAAACCAACGTCCAATGTGTTACTCCACACCGGGCCCACCATTGCGTATGAGTCTATGCCATACAACCGAAACCCTTTACCCCCAGTGGAGGGATGCAAATTCTGGTGGTATGGCTGCTCTTGTGGGGGGCATTACACAACATACTCAGAAAGTCCTTACATGGAATCCAATGCTTTCACCAGACACCAAACTTGCCACACTTCACCTGCTTAGAAACAGCAATGAAATGTTTAAGGGACAGCTGAAGTTGTCTCTATCCCTGGAGGCCTGCTGAAAAGAGCCTCACTTGTTCTGCTCCTCCAGCTACTTCAGTACGACATCCAGATATTCCTGCACCGAGGAGAGGTCTCAAGAGACCTCACCACCAGTCAGTGCTATTGCAGTGCCCCCCACGTTGGTGACACAGTGGGCAACTTCGGGCTAGGATTTATCCATGTCCTTCGCAGTAAGGGAGTATAGAAACTGCTCCCGGTCTTCACATTCTTCAAATTTCCTTAAGGGTGCTAGTGATGGTGAGGAGCATCATGGCGGGTTCCAGAAGGCCAGAACTTAAGGCTAGCTGCGGCAGGATGGGATGCAGTGCCTAGAATTACTTTCCATAAACCAAGGTATTCTGAGAAAAAACCACAGCTATAAAAAATGTAGACCCTTTGTACATAAATGGTTATTTGTGCTGTTTTGCTGAAGAGATCAGTTGTCGGGCCTGTTGATGGAGAAGGAAGCAAACAACGATGGGGCGAGTCATACCCTGTGGCCATCCATCCTGGAAATGTCCCAATGTGCACATTAGAACTCGAGCAAGGGAGTGAAGGTGATACCAGTCCAGGCAGGCAGAAATGTTGTGAGGAATTCTTCTATGTTAGTCACCTCCGTCTCCTCTATTACCCTAAAAAGCAGAAATTGTTACTTCTGCTACAGTCTTCCATATCAACTATATTTTTCCTCACTAACCATAGTTCCTGGCCCCATTCTGTGCCCTTCTCCATGGTGGTCATGTGACCCTCCAGGTTAACTAATTGGGCGAGGTAGGCAAGCAAGGCCAGCTTCTATGTAGGCGCCTCCTTTGTATGTATTCCTAACTGTCGACTTCTCCCTAGCACTCAGCCACTGGATTCGGGGTCACAGGGCAGCATTAGCCCCATTCTGCATGGTACCCCGGTGTTATTGTGCCATCACGGTGCGCTGATAGAGCGCCCTTATGGGGTGAGAGGTGCAACCAGTACAGTCTTCCTGGTTAGTAAGTCCATCATCCACCAATACTTGAGGTCAGTTGGGTGCACGGGTAAGATGTCACTTAGCAGCCCACTATTATCTGTACAGCAAAGTTTCTGTAGTCCTACAGCGTTGGAGCTGTTCCTCCTTGTGCCGCAATCACTCATAACGAAAATGCAGGGATCAATCCAATATACCACTACCAGCAGTGGGTGATTCCCAGCTGGTGTCTCCTAACCCAGTGAGTGGCGATAGTGCGGTGCCAGTCATGATTTAATTTCAGGAAGAAGAGGGCCGCCCCAATCTGGGGAACTTCACATCTGTGGTGTACCTCATGAGGGTGAGCAGTCTCTGAGTGATATGCCCCTGTACTCCAGCTGGGACAGTCCGAGGGTGCCACTTCAGGGCTTTCCATCAGTGCAGGAGGTTTGCAGCGGGCTACACTTGTACATTCAACTCGGAGAGGCTGACACATCGATCGCCCCATCCTCCCACCACGAAGGCCACTTTTGAACCTGACTGTCACAGTTACCCACGTGTATCTGGAGAGTGCTTGATGCCCTTCCCTATCACCAGAGCTGTATGTGAGGGTTCTAGAGGCCAGGGATCGGGAGGGAGGACATATATTTTCAGGACACTGGCGTTGTTGTGCGCAGCCTTTACAGTGTCTCCACCATGGTCCTCGACACTTCAGCAAGCTGTGGAACTGCACTTACCTGTAGGGAGCCGCTGATCATTGCTCTGGACAGGTGCAGATCCAGCATCTAGGGGAGAGGTACAAATATGCCTGTTATGTGTTTTCATGTTTTTTTTAGTTTTCATTATCTGATGCAGCAATGCTGGGTTGGAGTAAGTCCGTTATGAGCACCCATGGGGCATTATTGACTTTGTCCCAACTCTGTTGTCCATTCTGATGCTAGACTGACTCTCCAACCCAACTGGCTTTTCACATGTGGTCCTGATATGGCTAACTGCCTGGCTCTACTAAACTTTCGGAGACATGCCAAAGAATCTGAGACAGTTCTACCATCCTTTCTGAAACAAATATGTCCAGTAACTAACATACACTTCACTTGTCTTATATAGATGTCCCTGGCCTGTGACCAGCTATTTCTCTGTCACTCCAGCCTGTCAATGATAACATGGCATAAACTCGCTGTAAGTCTGCTCCACTGTCGAAGATGATCCTGACAAGGGACTGCTGTGCTGCAACGTTCTCCATGCCATTAATAAACTGAAGATGCTGCCTTCTGGGACTTGACGTTTGAAGCATACATTTGGCCACTAGCAAAAAAGAGTTAGGTAACACGATGTTTGCCCTAGCCAATGACATGCAGTGTTGATGCCTGTAGATACTTAAAGGTGATTGAGGCCGCTCACAGTGATGTAGAAGGTAAACCAAAGGAAACAAGGCTTGAACAAGGCCAGAACAAAAGAAGCAATATGTTTGTTATGCAAATGAAGAATATCTTCACGTATTCCTTAACATTATCTCCTCCTGTAAGTTGATTTTCTGATACTGATTTCACGAACTTTCACTGGGCCTCCCTTTACCACTTAAAATTAATCTGAAACCAGTGTACTACTACTTTGCTTGACAAAGCCATGTTTCAGTATTTGATTTTTTCAGTGATATTCCATTTTGCTTTTAGCAAGGCCTCGTTGCATTGTACTGCCCTGCAATTCATTTTGCACACATCAATTGGGAATACATGTCAGACTAGTCTTGAAACTCTAGTTTGCATTTAAATAAGGCTTACAGCATTATTAGATGATTCTGTGTCTCTTACTGACATTTATTTTAAAAGTTTTGTATAGCGCTAGCTAGACCCGTAGGCATCAGAGCGCTTCACATACACATTGTGAAAAACAGAAGGGCCTTACATTACCTAGGAGGCTGACAGTAAGTAAGCAAACCACAGATAAAGAATACAGCATGAACAATAAATAACTGTGCAAGGGAGGGGGAGAAAAAAAAGAAAAACAAGGTGATTAGCATCCTCAACAATTCATCAACAATCCTTGAATGGGAGTGAACTTGGAGTATTGAGGTCTAGGTTAGTAGACGTTGTTCATGAAAGTATTTCTTAAGGAGATGGAGTTTGAGGTCCCTTTTAAAACAGGAGAAGGAGGGGTTGCATCTGAGGACTCCCGGGAGAGTGTTCCATATCCTGGGAGCGTTGCCAGAAAACGATCGGTATTAAGTGGTTTTCTTTTTCATTTTTGGCGGAATGAGAAGGAGTGTGTTGGAGCTTCTCAGTGATGTGGCTTGACCTGCTCTAATCAGTTTGTTGTTCAGGTACTTGGGGGCTGGAGAGTGGAGGGTTTTGTGTGTGATGCAGGCCAGCTTGTAAATACATCTCCCTTCCATGGGAAGCCATTACAGGGCGTTGAGAGCTGGAGTGATGTGTTCAAATCTTTTTACTCCAGATGCAAGTCGAGCGGCCATGTTCAGCACTGCCCTTAGAGGGGCTAGGTGAGCTTTAGGAGTCCCTGTAAGGATGGCGTTCCCGTAGTCAATTTTAGAGAGAACCAGGGATTGAACTACTGTCTTGAGCTCATCATGGGGAATAAAAGGTTTCAATTTCTTGAGGTGTTTAAGAGAGAAAAGAGCACTTTTTGCAGAGTTTTGGTGTGGGCCTCCATTGATAGGTTCTTGTCAAGGGTGATTCCTAGAGACTTAACTGAGTCGGATAGAACGAGGGGGCAGTTTAGTGCAATCAGATTCTTGAGCCACTCTTGGATAGGACGATGGTTGCTTTTTGGAGAGAATAGGATCAGTTTCGTTTTATCTGGTTTGAGCTTTAAGTGATTGACATTGAACCAAGTTTGGATCTCCGTTAGAGTGGTATTGAGGTGTTGGATGTCATCGGGGGAATTGATTTTGAAATAGATTGGGGTGTCATCCGCGTAAAGGTGGTAACTTTATCCAGCTTTTTTCAAGATGATTGTGAGGGGCTCCATGAAGAGATTGAAGAGGGACGGGAGAGGATCGAGCCTTGTGGTACCCCAAGTGTGACTTTTGTTGGCTTCGAGAGACAGGAGTTGATTTTAATTTGCTGCGAGAGATGCTGGAGGAAAGAGGTGAACCATTTTAGTACAGAACCATTTATGCCGGAGCGCTTCGACAAGGTCTCAAGAAGAGCTGGATGATTAACTGTGTCGAATGCCGCAGATAGGTCAATAAGGATGAGTAGGCAGGCATCACCATCATCTAAGGCTTTGCGATTGTCGTCCGAGACGTTGTGTATGGCTGTTTCAGTGCTACAGCCTTTCCTGAATCCCGATTGAAAGGTGTCGAGGAGGCTGAACTCATAAATGTGTTTATTGAGTTGGTGGAGAACACATGACTCCAATGTTTTTGCAAGGAATGGGAGGTTTGAGATAGGTCTGAGGTTGTTCAGATCTTTAGGGTCGGCCCCTGGTTTCTTGAGAATGGGCGTGATTTGTCCTAGTTGAAGGGAGTCTGAGACACAGCCTGAGGTGAGAGAGGCGTTGATTAGTTTTGTCCAGAAAGGGGAAATGGTGTGGTTGTGTTCTTTTATGATTGTGGAAGGGAGGGGGTCCATGGTGTGGGAGGAAGGTTTTAGATTAGAAATGATCTTGAAGACCTTGATTTCAGCCATTAGCTTTAAAGTCGGACCAGTGCGCATTGTTTTTTAGCTGGAGGCCGGTCTGATTGTCCTGATACAGAGCTCTTTCTGCGTGGTCAAGGGAAGTAGAAGGGGGACAGGTTAAGAGGGAAGGAGTGTTTGCGGTTTGTATGAAGGATTGATCAATTTTAGAGACTTTATTAGTGAAGAAGGTGGTAATTTCTTCATGGCCCTCATTTGTGGCTTCGATATCTTGAGAGGGGGTGCCGTTATTTTGGCTTTTGACAATGCTGAAGAGTTCTCTCAGTCTGTTTTTCGCCAGATCTAGTTGGCTGCGGAAAAAGGACGCCTTTTCACTGAAAATTTGTTTTTTATATGCCTGCCGAGCAGATCTAATTTGTGTTAGGTGTAAGGTCGAGGGGTTAAGCCTCCAAGCCCTTTCCGCTTTTCTGAGTTGGTGCCGTTCATCTTTTAGCTCCACGTTAAACTAGGGTTTCGATTTGTTTTGCCTCTGTTGTTTGAGTTTGAGTGGAGCTACTTGGTCTAAAACCTCTGTCATTTTAGAGTTAAAGTGTGTAGTGAGGTCATCAGCTGTCCATGATGAGGGATGAAGTTGAAGATGTGGATGAATCATGGATTCAAGTTCAGATAATGGGATTTTTTTTATGTTTCTGGTCAAGAGTTTAGGTTTAACGTCGCAAATAGGTTGGTGGCTGACATGTGTGTCAATCCTGAACAGAATGAAGTGGTGGTCGGACCAGTCAATGGGAGAAATTGCTCTCAGAGAGACCAGTTCGTTGTCGGTAATGATCGCATCTAGTGTTGCACCATTGATGTGAGTGGGCTTATTGCATAGTTGTTTGAGGTTATGTATTTCCAGAAGGTTGGATTGGTTCAGGACAGTGGAGTCTTTAGGGGCGTTCCAGTGGATATTGAGGTCACCCAGGAACACGTCTTTGGTATCTGTCAAGGAGAACCGTGCTATTAGGTCTGTTAGTTCTTCGGGAAAGAGAGTATGTTCTCCAGGCGAATGGTAGATGGTGTGGAATTTGATGGATGAGGTGCCCTTAGTGGTGAGTTCGACACCCAGGTATTCAAACAATAGGTATTCTGCAGGTTTGAGATTGGTAATCTTTGTGGATGATGGCTAGTCCCCCCCGTGTTGCCCTGTCTGTTGCCCTGCCTATGACTTGTATTTGCGCCATCTAGTTGCCACTCTTACTGATGTTTGCCTTGTCAAGAACAGGTTGCTGTTGTTGCATTTGCCCTCTCTCATTGCCACTCATCCTGTTTTTAGGTCTCGCCTAGGCAGCGCGCATGCGGTGCTCTATGAGAGGGCCTTTAGCCATCGGTCTTCAGTTTTGAAGCACTGCACTCGTGCTTGTGGCGGCATCCACCTTGCGGGAGCAAGCAGCGGTGCAGCCACATTAATTACAAACCAGCACGAGTGTGTGTGCTTGAAAAGTGAAGACTGCTTTTTTACCCCAAGTTTGTTCTGCTTTTTGCAGTGCACGGAGCGTTAGTACTTTGCTCTTGGTTTCCGTGATGCCAAGAGGCATTGCAGCCCCTCCCACTCCCCCTCTTGTGCCTGGTGCTCCTGCCCTGTCGTTCACCCCTCCCCCATTTTTTTAAATTCAATTATTTATATTTATTTTATTTATTAGGTTACTTGTTTCTTTTCCTTCCTTTCATCGTCCTCTCCATTACAATCTTTGAGAACCCGCCATTTGACCTGGCGCTACGATTTCCAGATGTATTCTATGAGTAATGGGACCACAGACGTCATCATTCCCCAGCACGTTGGGAATGGCCAGGCTTAAGATTCACTCCTTGAGGCACAGATGCGAGTCATCAGGTGAACCTTACAACCCTTCTTTGTCCTCTGGGGGTTCCCCAGGCTGGAGCTGTTTTTTCATGTGAGAATGTGCAGCTTCAAAGAAATAAAAATGTGTGGCGCACTGCTGAGTGAAATCAGCAGAGGTTTCTACGTCCCGCCCACGCGGTTCTAGAAGCACATCAATAGCTACCTCATGCCTTCCGCACGCTTCCCTCCCGAGGCCTCATGCGCACTTAATATAGAGGCTCGAATGTACCAAAAAGTGCACAATTTGTGCCGAGAGTAGGAAAGGTTGCGGATCTAAGAGACCTCTCCAGGGACCCACACGATATCTGTATAATTTAGATTAACTTATGTCCCTGGAACATTCCCTCTTAAACATTTAAGCTGCGTGCAATGGGTAAGGCCTGGTAACGCCGTTCCCTACCCCATCATTCTTCATTAAACTGCTTTGAATGCTTCCAGTACAAATGAGATCACAGAGATGCTGATGCAGAAGGGCAGACTTCTGGCTAAATGTTCAAGGGGGACATATTGACCACTCTACGTATGCGGGTAGGGGTGGGCTAAGCCAGCTAAGGATGACCTCATGTTAGATAGCAGTTTTCAGATCTTTGTAAATAAGCTGTGTGTGGGTCACGCCATCAACACTATAATTCAAAGGACCTTAATGGACTTGGAAAATGTTGTGAATACATTAGAGTACTTTTAAATTATGCTTGATCTCAAACAAATTTGGATTTCAAATTAAAGGTGTAAATAATGTCATTTGTTTTCAAATCTTTTCTAGGAATCATATAAAAAGCTAGCGAGGCTTTATATGAATTAACCAGACAAATCATTTGTCAGTCCACCAATGAAGCGAACTGTAACTATATCAACCCCTGAGACCTACGTCTGGTAGTACAAAAGTAGGGTTCTTCAGTAACCAAACTGGGATATAAAGAACTGCCTTGGCATCCTGTTCTCTCCTTTTTGAGGGCACCAAAGCATTACATGTGGCTTAACCGACCCCCACTCTGACTATTCTATGGAATTCAGAGGAGTCATCTCTGCTTATTTGCGTCAGACTATTCTTTGTTCCTCTGAGGCATTCACATATTTTACACACGTAAGAGCTGGTGGAGTCTTATGCTGATTAGTCTTCTGAAATTTCAGACAGGTAAAGGGTAACTTTCTAGTAGTTAATTTTTCTTAATATTTGTTATAACAGGACTTCACCACTGAATTGCATTTTTAATAATGGTTAAAATAGTTTTTTTTTTTAATCTAGTCCCATTTCTGAGGTGCACTCTTAATGTTTCAATCTGTAATCTGGTCTTCTACACAGGACAGCTAGGCCTGTCACAGTTTCTCTTATTCATTATATATCATCATATATATCATCACCAGTACACTGCTATCCCAGCTCACAGCCAGGCTGAGTGCAGCATGTCAGCCCTATCATGTGAGCATAAATTATTGGAGCGTTTGCAACAATGCCTATTCGGCTAAGGCGATAAAAGGTATGGTAGAATCGCTGCAGGAATGCAAAATGAAACGGCTTGTTCATGCTTTTAAAGGATATTCTTACTATCTGCCAGCAGCAGTATGCTCATCTGTGATGGCCTGTGACAGACCCCCCATTCCCTGCTCCTTCTAGAACACTGTGGCACCCCTCCCTTGCAGAAAGGGCTCCTTTCTAAATGGAAATGACATGCTGTGTACAATGAGTGCTAATTATTGATGTGAGGTTGGGTGGGATGAGGCTTTTACGGAAATTGTAGGTGAAGTGCTGTCAGCATGTTGCTTACACTATATTATAGGCAGGCGATTAAACGCAATAGTGCTGCACTGCCCACCTCTCAAAAATGTGACAAACATTTTAACTGTCTGTCTATGAAATGACCCTTAATACTAGTTATCCTAGTCACTGCAGTTGTTGCTGAGCTTTGATCTGGGGCATCAAAGGCACCCATTAGTTCTCTTGTATTGGTATCAGTGGTGAACGGGCCTTGTTAGTACTATTCCATTCGCTATGCGTCTCCAAGCACTAGCCAATACTGTAACAAAGCCTCACCATTCCACCGATTGGTACCAGCACAACAGGTTTGAGGGAGTAAAAGGTTTGAGGGAGTATGACGCTGCCACCTTACTGCAGGAATTGCCATTTCAACTTATCCGTGAAGTAAAGCTTTAGGTGGGGGACCGGTAGAATTCCATTTTCAAAGGGCAATGTAAGTGTTTTACACTCCACCCTAGCTGGTGTACCAGCCCATATCAGTTTAGTAAGGAGCTATGTGAGGGTAATGATCAAGGCTTTAGAGCAATGGGTATTTTGGCAAAAAGATGAAGCAGTTTGGGGTGAATCATCATTTTCGTGATTGCGATTTGCCCAGCCTTAAAGAGGTAGTATTAACTATTTGTTCATTGTGTCAGTTGTCCATTCTAGTACCTTATCTATTTGTAATTACAACCAGTGGATCCCCGAGCACCACAATCCCAAGATAGCGTACTTATTCTGTTCTCCAATGGCAGCTCTTCCGCCAAGGCGGAGGAGCGTCGCTCCAATGCTATTTGAACAGTGCAAAAACAAAAATAAAATGATCATAACAAGACGTTATGATCATTTTATTTTTCTGTGCAGGACTGCAGCCAGGTGGGACTGGAGCTGAGCACAATGAGGAGTGGTTTGCACTCCCTAAGTGCGCTTGAATGTTTGGTCAGCCAAACATTTATGCACACTTACCATGTTCTCCACCCGGCTGTGTTGCACAGCCCAATGGAGAACATGCTGAGTCTCCGAGGCACTGCCTGAGCAGCCAAACAGACTAATCCTGATGCTATTGTGATTGACTGGGAGAGTCTGCTTCCGGTGCTGCCAGTGCAGATGAAAGAAGACGGAGGAGAGGTGTGCGGCTGCAGCAATACGTTTATTTATTTTTTATAATCCATCATCCCTCCTCCCTCCACCCATGTTTCGAGGCAGCCGTCACTGCAGTGGATAGTTGACAGCACATTCAAGGGCATACACAAAAATTGCATTTTGTAGTACTGTTAATAGTACTACTATTGTACTACTAAAGTACTACAAAATGCTATTCATAAAGCTACATGTGGAGTTTACGCTACTGCCTCCTATTTGTTTCTGTGTTGTAGTATGTTGTAGTAGTAAATGTGGAAGGGAAAATGGGAAACATTTACTACTAAAGTTGTGGGGCCAAACAGGGCTAATTTAAGCACTGGGTCATCATCAGGGCAGAAAAAATGTTGGCTACACCCTCCAGTGAGACGTGGCTAAAGGAATTCTATTTCGGTTTTGTGCATGTAGGCAAGAAGGCGCCTCTAATCTTACTGTTTTCTCTTATGGGAACAATTGAGCACTCTCACAATCCAGGATAATAGTCTTAATGGCAGTTTGATCTGGGTGTCATGTAATGTATACCATTCCAGTTCATCATCACTCTGTGTTGCTGTGGTGTGGCAGATCTGTTCCAATCAAAACTTGATAAGAGGTGAATATCATGACTATGATTCAGGAGTATTAATCTCCCTTCCTCTCCCCCAGCCACGTCTAACTCAAAAATCCAGAATGAAATGAACCCATATCAACCCCTGAGACCTAGATCTGGTACTACAAAAGTGGGGTTTGTCAGTAACTAAACTGGGGATATAAAGAACTGTCTTGGCATCCTCTTCTCTCCTTTTTGAGTGCGCCAAAGTATTACATGTGGCTTAAGCAACCCCCCACTCTGAATATTCTATAGAATTCAGAGGAGTCATCTCTGCCTATTTAGGTCAGACTATTCCTTGTTCCTGTGAGGCATTTTACACCTTTTACACACGTAAGCGCTAATTAGTCTTCTGAAATTTCAGACCAGTAAAGGGTAACTTTCTAGTAGTTACGTTTCCTTAATATTTATCAAAAATATGACTTCACCATTGAATTGTATTTTTAATAATGGTTGAAATAGTGGTTACATTTTTTTTATCTAGTCCTGCTTCTGAGGTACACTATTAATGTTTCAGTCTGTATTCTGGTTTTCTACACAGGACAGCTAGACCTGTCACACTGAAAATAGCTTTTCGGATCTTGCATCTTTAGGATCATGGCAACATTCATTTTCTACATGTCCTAATTTTAAATACCATGCATCCTACCTTGTAGGCTAAAAGGTTTACATAGGGATGACTTACTAATATTTAAAAGAGGTTTTACCTTTTTAAAGAAGGTTGCACTGCACGTTTCAAACTGTAGCAGTAAGTCTATAGTGGTATGACTGAAGCCATTATTTCCTCAATCACACTAGTGGATGGCACAATAGGTGTCTAGTCTACAGATGTCATTTAACATTTCATGCCCTGTGGTTGTATTTCTGCACCACATACTATGGCCTTATAGAAAAGTTAAATAAGCCATTCACAGATTAGCCAAATTCTACATATTTTAGGGATCAGAGCACATATGCTGGGCACTAGACAGATGTGCTCCAGTAGGAAAAGTGTAGAAAACAGAAGTAAAGTTCAGCGAGGAATTGGGGGTATCCACGCAAAACGGGCCATTTGTAACTGATGCAGAAAGTGTGTGAAAGACCACCGGTCACATCCATTTTCACAGGTGGCAGAGAAATAAAAACTATTTAGGGATAAAATGTAAATATGAGAAGAAAGGGTACTAAAGTTAACTTAAAAACTAACCGGTATACTCAGCCACAGGGATAAATAAAACAATCATTAGTATGTTACTCTTTTTAGTGACTTGCATGTACTTAGGACTGCTCCAGTTTGTGAAGTGAAGGTTACTAAATATTCTTTAATGGCGTACATTAAGAGCAAATGTATGTGTAATTTAAAAGAGTAAGAACTTATTCTTATTTCAGTATTTTAGATCCTTAGTTCGTTCATAATTGTGAACCAGATTTGAGTGCAAAATCTAAGAAACGATTGTGAATACCCATAACGGAGTGGAAAAAGTACTCGGTTTACTGTCAATCTTTTTTTTCAGGAGCCAAATGAATTTTATTGTGTTGTTATCAAAAAAGAAGAGGAACTAGAAGATGGCCATTATGATAACTCGGTGCCCGAGTTCATGGGGAATGCAGTACCACCAGGTAAACATCTCTGGTTGTGATTTATGGTTATTTCTAGTGGTGTGCGAGTGGAGCATCTGGCAGGATATCATGTGAAATTGTCGTAGATAAACCATAGCCTTAAGTTATTGACATCTGTGTCAGGGATCAACTTAAGATCAAAGTGCATGACAGAATAGAGAAGCAACTGCTGTTATGTGCAGAAGGTGTGCATTGTATTATTTATGCTATTACTTTAAATTTATCTTGCCTCATTGAGGCAGGCATGTGAGTGCTTCCCCCCGCCAATAACCTCCACTCTACATTTTGCCTTCACATTTAAAATTGCCTAGAGGTATCCTGCCCCCCTCTTCCTTCCTTCTTGTACTCAACCTTGGGTGTGTCACCACTACGCAAAACTCCTTCTCCTGTCCCATTATGACAGCCTTTGCCTTTTGTTTTCAGCTTTTTTTTTTGCAAACAAGGACAAGGGACACCCTACTCACTAGGAACCAGGGTAATTTATGTGTGACAGAAACAGTGGTTCCTGCGGAAAGCTACTAATCTATATTGATAATAATGTGCGCAATCGTAATAATTATGGGTTACTTGGATGTCAGGCGGAAAGGAGACCCAGAACACTTACTTTTTTTCTTCTCACTTGACCGGTGTTTCATATTATTCATGTGGCTGCGCAATATTTCCCTAAATTCAGGTCCCTTATGGCCTTTTTAGTCCTTTCATTTATCATAGTCACTTCCAACATCCTTGTGACACTGTCTCTCCTTGAATCAGCGTTGCGCACACTGCAGACTGGGGGAAGAGTGCGGGGGTGCAGAGACACTGTGGGTAAGAGTGGGAATCAACAATAATACACTGGAGTATAATTTTTCAGTACCAAAATACTGAGGCATCTTAATTCATAATGGGTGCGCATTAGAAAACTGGCCGCACATATCTGCATTATGCACTGGTGGTCAATTATTGTTTAGTTTTGCACCGTTACTTTCTGGTTTCATTTACATATCCCCACACATATCATACATACATGTGAACAAGAACAAAGGAATAGCATTATCTCTGCTCTTTTCATGTGGAAACAGTATCTCCAAGAAAACAGAGCCACAGCAGTTAAACCACAAGCAGTCATAAGTCACACTGACAAATCCAATTGCTCAAAATCAGTTTCCTAGCAGTTTTCCCCTCTCTCTCTCACCATTCTCCCCTCCCGCACTCCAGTATAGTGGTCTCAGGCTCCATTTGCTACAGGAACCCCAGCAGACTGCAGAGTTATGGACAGGTTACAGGCGCACATCCGCGTGAAAAAGACCTCTGCAAAAGAAATTGTGTATCTGGCCAGCCCTGAAGAAGCTCTGCAAAGATTAATATAATTTACTATTAATGAACCATTCCTCGTATACTCGGTGCTGCACCTGTGAGATGCATCACAATACAGGTGAGAGAGAACAGGTGGACTGGGCTCTGGAATTAGGGCTGGGGCAGAGTCGGTTGCATAGCTGTCAAGTTATCCCATGCTGTGTGGGATGCCTCCAGCCTTTACCGGTTTTAGCTTTCCATGTTTACAGCCTAAGCGAGGATGCTGGGATTGTAACAAAAGTAAGCAAATAGAAACAAATGGCGGCCATGCACATTTTTTTCTATTTATTTACTTTAGTTATAATGGCGGCACACTCGCTTTAGCGTTAAATATCTTAAGCTAAAGTGCAGGTGCCACGATTGGTTCAAAAGTAAAGAAATATGAAAAAGGTTTTTTTCTATTTCTTTACTTTTGCAGCAATCGCTGCACCTACGCTTTAGCTTAAGATGTTTAAAGTTAAAGCACGGGTGCCGCCATTATAACCAAAGTAAATAAAGAGAAAAAAGGTTATGCAGCCCTTTGGCTTGATGCAACTAATAAAAGAAAGGCGTGGGCGCCATCACTGCAGCGATTCCAGGCAACGCTGGATAAATACATTAAAAAAAATAAGCGTTGCGGGAGAGCGTATCTTGCCTGCGGCAGCAGGCAGGACAAACGTATTACAAAAATAGTGCTCCGAGGCTGTAATTAAAACGGCTGGAGTAACAACGCTTATAACAGGGCCTGTCCTCATGGGAGGTTACAACAAGAGAAAAGGCGGTACTAAGGAGGGACTACCAAGCCAATTGACCAATGAAAAGACACAATTTACAAAAAGCAGTTACAGGAGCCAATTAAAAAGATGTTTGGAAAGTGGGCGGAGCTTTATGTCCATATCCTGAATACAGCATGTCTTGAAAAAACAGTGCAAGCACTGCCTAGGTGAGACCTAAAAAACTGAGCAGTAAGTTCAGTTGTTATTGTCAATTGGCTCTCTCTGTTTCCTTCCATTCCCTGTTTTGGGTCAGAGGTGACATTCTCTGCAGTATCACTTTAGTAATCGCATGCATCTTTCCATTCACCATGAACTTGAGCCATGCTGGAAAAAACATAGCTTGAAATAGGGCTCCCGGTTTTATGGTATTTATATTTCTGACATTTCCATCTGTAATTAGCTGTATTTATTTTTTGCTGATACTATCTGTATTAATCCATATTTAATTTGGGGTTTGTGAAAAATGAAGCTGCAGTAGTATATTTCTACATTAATTAAACCAATAAATATGCACTCATGCCTGAACGCCTGATACCAACACACTTGGATTATAAAATATGCCATTATAAGAAAACATGCAATTGTTAACATACAGATTGTGCATATCTACTGCTCTTTAAGGCTCTTTACTAAAATTCCTTTACCTTTTTCAACCCCTTTACCTTTCAATCTACGCAGCTATTGGCCTTTTACGCATGATTGACAGAATTTAGAATCACTCAAAAAACATAATTTACATTTTTATCTACATTTAAAAATGAATACATACAGGAAAAAATGGTTTTGTGTCTGTATTTATCTGTAGAACTCTGTAAAAAGGGAAAAACAGAGAGCCTTGCTTAAAACACATTAAGAAACTACAGTTTTGCTACTGAATGACCTGCTGGTCTTCTGAAGCGCTAATATAAGGTCTGGAAAGAGCGATATTGTTGATCCAACGTAGTTGAGATCTCTTTTCATGTGCCAATTTTAATGCCATATTCTGATCTTTATAGCTGAGCACTCTAGCTATGTCCGGCCTTGGTGGCGCTCCTTGGTCTGAGTGCGGATTCAGTGTCCCATATACTTTCTCAGCAATGTAGACTGATATGAAAAGTAGTTTCATATTACCAATAGTTTCCATATTCCAGTGTTCGGAGAATTCAGGATATCAGTGATCCTATTGCTCATACACCAAGATTCTTCTCCATATGCATTGACATGTCATCTTCAATATCAGACATGTGGTGCATCACATGTCAAATCTAGCTGCATTTCTATCAAGGTGCTCACTTGTGCAATCTATTCAGGGTGCAAGAGGAACAATGTTGCTATCGTCTTTAGGATGTGTTAGACCTGGCATCATTGGAGTGGGTCCCTCTTTCTCTTGTCTCTTCCTCTCCTTTATGTTGGCTGGATTTAGGTGCTCTGAGTGCCATGCCACTGCTGATCAGTGCCACAGCACGAATGCTCCCTGTGTAAAGATGACTGTATGAATTAGGGTAACCATAATGCCTAGATCTGTGTAGCATATTCTAATTGTGAGTTACCCTCCCTTTCACTGTCGCTATTATGAAACGATCCGTTCTCGTAGGCCAGAACGGGCTGGTTAAGGATTACCTTCTATCATCCCATCTGACCCTAGGAACCTGATAGGAAGTTTTAGTTTGATATGTTTATGCTCAGGACATTGAGAGACACCTTTTAGTAAGGACCGTTTATATATCCCATGTTTGGAAATGCCTCTTCTGAAAATGCCGTAGTTTCTTGCCTAAGCGTAACTCTATACTTGGTGAGTATGTTTATTGGCCGTCTGGTTTTGGAGCAGCAGGGCCAGCTGGGTCAGACCTGGCTGGAAAGAGAGATCAGTATTCAGGGCATGGCGAGGGGTGACTCTTTGATCCGAGCAGGGCTGTGTTTGGCAAGGTAAATGATGCCTCTTGCGCTAACTGGAGTAGGAATAGTAATTTATACTAATCCTAAGTCCAGCGCGCCATCTAGTGCAAGTCATAGAAACAACGTGCATTGTAATGCCATGTGTGGTAACAACGTGGACGATGTAACGTCTGCATTGTTACCTACCGCGCTGAAATATGTGGCGTTCTAACGTCACATATTCGTATTTGGCAGCCCCCAACCGATCTACGAGCTCATCTGCTCTGGGGATGGGGTGCGCGTCAGTCTACGTGACTGAATTGAGGCCTGATTGTCCACGCGGAATCGAAGTTCTGGGGTGGCACCAGGCGCTGCAGCTTTCGGGACCAGGACCACTGGGCTGGACCACGGGCTGCTAGACGACTCAATCACCCAAGGGCAAACATTTTGGTAACCTCATCCTTAATATAGGGCCTTACCCGGTCAGTCAATGGTAAGCCTTGTGCTTAATGGGAGGACTGTCCCCGGTGTCCACGTCAGGGACACACCAATCAGTGACGCTGGGCACCAGGGAGAACAAGTCACTGAATTGTCCCAACAGTTGGCGACAATCACCCTGCTGCCCAGGAGTCAGCGTGGTGGAGAGGACCACACCCTCTACTGACCCATCTCGCTCCCCTGCACACAGGAGGTCAGGAAGAGGCTCACTCTCCTCCTCCATCCCAGCATCTGTGGCTAGAAGCATGCCCACATCAGACCTCTCAAAGTGGGGCTTCAGTCGGTTAACAGGCAGGACCGGCAAGGGATTCCTGGGAGACTGCAAGTCCACCAGGTAGGTAACAGGACTCTTGCGGTCCACCACCTCAAAGGGGCCGGTCCACCTATCCAGGAATGCACAGAGCTCCACTGGGGCCATGACCCAAACCTTTTGTCCAGGCTGAAACTCGATCAGAGTGGCTTTCTGATCGGGCCAGCGTTTCGTTTGATCTCTTCCTGGGTGGCTTCCAGGTTTGCCTCAGCAAGTTTCCTGAAACGCCATGTCTAGTTTCTGATGGCCAGCATGTAACTAAACACATTCTGGTCAGGTTTTCTGGGAGATAGCTCCCAGCCTTCCATGACCAGACTCAGAGGCCCTCGTACCGGGTGACCATAGAGCAGCTCAAAGGGACTGAACCCTAAGGACTTCTGTGGCACCTCACGGTAAGCAAACTAGGGAAAAAACTGAAAAAATGTCCTCAGCATCAAAAATAGAAGGAGTTTATAGGGATTGTAAAAATGAAACAAGCTTAAGTTCCTACAAAGAAATGTGTGATGGCAACAACTAAAGAATTTAAAATTCTCTCATGGAACGTAAATGGGCTCAGAACAAACAGTAGACGGAGAAGGATACTCGAATACCTAAAGGAAGTGGATAACGAAGTGATCATACTTCAAGAAACACACCTCTTGAAGGCAGAGTGGGAGCAAATAGTGAAAAACCTTAGTTGGGTGGACACCTACGTGTGCACCAACCAAGACTGCAATGTCAAGGGCATTGCAATTCTTTTTAAAAAATCACTCAATGCAAAAGTCGAGCAAAAGATAGTGGATAGCAAAGGCAGATTGGCTTTAGTTAAGGTAAGAATACACGATAACATCTTTATCATAGCAGGATACTATGGACCAAATACCGACGACTCAATCCCCCTCCAAAGGCTATACACAGAGTTATTAACAACAACTGATCCGATAATACTAGGGGGTGATTATAACATCATGCTGGATCCAAAACTAGATAGACCCCCCCCCAGGAAGACAAGCTAATTTACCTAAGATGAGTGAATGGCTAGGGATTTACAAAAAAGATAGGTTGATAGATATGTGGAAGGAGAAAGGCAACAAAAGGTTTCCCTTTACTCTTCATAATAAAAAACTAGGACACAGATCCAGAATCGATTACTTTCTGATAAGCAAAAGCCTGTATAGCAACATTAAAGATATAGACCATATACCAGCACATCTATCTGACCACTCGGCAGTGCAACTCACTCTACAAACCACAAGAAATAAAACACAACCCAGATGGACAGTTGACCGCACTTTATTACTAGATCCTAAGTTACGGGAAGAGCTAGGTAAAACCTCATCAAATTTCTTTGAGGACAATCGAGAAGGGACATCAGACCAAATTACTTGGGACACATATAAAGCAGTTATTAGAGGAAAACTAATTAGCATGTGAGCTCATAGAACAAAACTCGCCAAACACGAGATTAGAGATATGGAAAAAAGTATAAACTTAATTGATGCACAGATAATGGCAGAAAATGATAAAGGTAAAAAAGATACCATGGAAGAAGAAAGGAGGGAATTAAGAGAAAAACTGGCGGATTACCTAGAAAAAAGAGTTAAGATGAAGTGGGAAGCCAGCTAACTCGCTAATCATGAGTATGGGGAGGGATGCGGAAAATTGCTGGCCTGGGAAACAAAAACCGATCAAACCAGAAATAAAATAGCTAGCATACAGCAGAACAATCAAAACGGCTTAACTTCTGAAGAGTTGGTAATCAAGCAGGAATTCGAAAACTTCTTCTTTCCACCTATATAAGGAAGACTCCTTCCCATCAAAAGAACAAACTGGAAAGTACTTAGACCCCTTACTTCTACCCAAACTATCGGAAGAAGAGAAAGAGGAGCTAAATGCGGAAATAACGACTGAAGAAGTGAAAACGACACTAAAAAATCTGAAAAGAGGGAAGGCTGCCGGTCCTGATGCCCTACCAAACGAACTCTACTCCGCCTTGAGAGAGATCTTGGCCCCACCGATAACAAGACTCTTAAACACAATATACAAGGAACAGGGTAAAATCCCAGACTCCTGGAATGACGCAACCATCAGCATCATTTTAAAACCAGGGAAAAACCCTGCAATCTGTGAGTCATACAGACCCATCTCGCTGTTGAACTGCGATTATAAAATCTTTATGCAGATCATAGCAAGGAGACTCGCCCTTGTAATGCCAAAGCTGATCCACTCGGACCAAAAGGGATTCATAAAGGGAAGACAAATATATGAAATAACTCATGAGCTCTTTGCCGCGATAGATGTAGCGACCTGTGAAATGATCCCCCTAACCATAATTACGTTTGATGCGGCTAAAGCATTCGACAGAGTCAATTGGTCTTTTCTAAATAAAGCCATCACCAAATACAATCTTGGGCAGTGCTTTAGTCATCTGGTGTCTGAGACCTATAAAAAACCAAGAGCAAAGATTCTAATCAATGGGAGCCTCACTAATAATATCGATATACAAAGAGGAACGAGGCAAGGGTGCCCCCTGTCACCGTTACTATTCAACCTCTACATCGAGCCACTATCAAATACTCTAAGAAATAATGATTTAATAACTCTCTTCAAATATCGCGACTGGGCTAAAAAGGTGGCGTTATATGCGGACGACCTAATGATCTTTACTGATAACTTCCTAATTTCCTCCGCAGCTATAGATAAGACAATTGCGGAATTTGGCAAAGTATCTGGGTACTTAACCAATGAAGCTAAAACTGAATCCATGAGTTGGAACATGCATCAGAATATCCCGTACTCCAAAGACAAAATAAAATACCTGGGTATAACGCTGGTAAGGGATCTAGAAAAAGTGCCCCAGCTAAACCTTAATAGGATTGCACTTGAGACCAAAAAACTCCTCAAAGTATGGGATGGATTACCACTAAGCTTCCTGGGAAGATCAAACATGATAAAAATGTCCATACTCCCCAAATTTACATATCTCTTTAATGTCATCCCACTGGAATTTAAAAGAGATTCTCTGAAGAAGATCCAGCGAGAAATTGTGAGTTTTATATGGGCATCTAAAGGGTCAAGGATTGCTTGGAATAAAATAAGGAGGAAAAAAGAACAAGGTGGAATAGCCAGCCCACATCTCGTCGAATACTACAGGGCTTTCCAATTTAAAAACGTGAGACCCCTATTAAAAAAATACGAGTTTTATCCTGAATTCCTTCAAACATTGACAAACAAAACTGACTATTTTTTATTTAAATTTGGACACCCGAAATTCTTTAAAAAAATAAAATTAAATATCCTAATTGGGGCAGCTAAACTATGGTATCAAGTCAGAAGTACTTTGAACATTTCTTACTACAGCTCCATGGCTCCCATATGGGATTCCCCAGGCACACCAGAATGCCTAAAAGATTCTCTGGCATTGCCACTAAAGACGGCCGGAATCAACGAATGGGGCCAGCTGATGACAGAGAACTCAATAGAATCCTGGGAATACCTAGTAGAAATCACCAATTCATCGGTGTCAAAATTTAAATATTATCAACTTACAAGCTGGGCAAGTTCACTAAAGGATAAAAAAACGGGAAGAATAGACCTGGAGAATGAAATGACGAAGACCACTCCAATAAAGAAGGAAATATCAACATGGTACTGGGCTCTAATCACTGCAGGAGAAGAGAATTTCTCGATCCCAGAGTCAGTCTGGAGGAAAGACATAACAGAGCTGGACCTCCAAAATTTATGGCAGAGGTCACTAGAAAAATGCTGGTCAACCATCAAACCAGCCCGCCTGAAGAGAAATCATTTATTCACAATACACAGGGCACACTGGACCCCTAAAAGACTATCAAAATTCAAAGGAGCCAGCGTAAAATCCTGCCCTAAATGCGGGCAAGAAAAAGCGAATGCCCTGCACATGTTCCAAACCTGCCCCCTACTTGACTCCTTTTGGCAGGAAGTTGGTAAGACGTTATGCCGGGTAATGGGAAAACATCTAGAAGTAAGTACAACTCTTATTATTTTTGGGATTGACACCAAGGTGGGTTTAAGGAAAGAGAAGCTAACAAAAAAACAGGAACATTTGTTGTTTGTATTAATACTACTTGCAAGAAGGGAGATATGCCTAAACTGGGTTAAACCAGTAGCACCGACACATAGTGACTTGCTAAATTCTATAATAAAAACACATAAAATGGATAGGAAAGGAAAGCCCAGTAAGAAATCTATTTTTTGGGAAATCTGGGAAAATTACCAGGCACTCATTACATAAGGTAATGTAGGAACTTGATTAATTTAAACAAATCCAACGATTAAAGCCGTGACAATAATTCAGACGGGAATCATTCCCGCCGAGTGGCCAGGAAGGTTAGCTCTCCCCCCCTGTTACAAAGAATTATTGATTGAAGGATGCAGGAGAGCCAAGCTTCGACCCAACTCCAATAAAGGGAAACTCTCCGTTGCCGGAATAGTATTGCTGAGAGAGTGCAGGCACAATCTTGGAAGGCACGGCCTCCCGTAAACTCCTTACACACTTCACGCGCAAAATGAGGATAAAAGAATAAAAAAAAAAAAAAACTAGCCAGTAACGACACCACAAGAGGACACAACTCAGGTCGGTATAGAAAAATAATATCTTTATCTAACAGTATAACTCAAAACTCTCAAAGAGTTTCAACAAGCTACAATGCATGTAAACTAGTGGGGACTCAAAAAAAGGCAATAACGTATTCACCAGAACGTGACAATGACTGCTTTCAAGGCTGGGTCCTACGCGACCCATTGCGCACCAGGTACCTGCCATTGAAAGGGGACACAGCACGCAGCTTCTCGAAGAAGCGGAGAACGATGACAGGCGGACGCCCAGTGACCACAAGACTGGGCTCCTTTGCCTGAATCTGAACCTTTGAAACCTTCGCTGAACCTGAGTGGACTGCTGCAGCTCAGAGAGAGCTTCCGCCGCTGAGTGCCCGCACCTTTGCCAACTTTGCATCACCCTTCGTCCTGTGGGCCGCCACAGCTAAGAGAGAGCTGCTGCCGCTGAGTGCCCGCACCTTTGCCAACTTTGCATCATCGTTATTCGTCCTGTGGGCCGCCGCAGCTAAGAGAGAGCTGCTGCAGCTGACTACCCACACCTTTGCCAATTTTGCATCATCGTGATTCGTCCTATGGGCTGTCGCAGCTAATGGAGAGCTGCTGCCGCTGAGTGCCCACATCTCTGCTAACTTTGCCTCATTGTAATTTTTCCTGTGGGCCGTCGCAGCTAACGGAGAGCTACTGCCGCTGAGTGCCCGCATCTTGTTCACCCTTGTTGAGGATTGTCGCTATCGTCCTGCGGGCCGCCGCAACTAAGAGAGCTGCTGCCGCTGTGAGCCCACCACGGAGCTTCAAGACGAGAGTCATCACCACCATCATCCCGGGCCGCCACAGCCGCGTGCTGCTGAAGCTGAGAGCCCGTCTGTCCCCAAGTGCCCGAATCAGTGTGGGTGCACGCTGCGGACCTCTGCAGCCCAGTCTTGTGGGCACTGGGAGTCTGCCTGTCATCGTCTCTGCTTCTTCGAGAAGCTGCGTGCTGTGTCCCCTTTCAACAGCAGGTACCTGGTGCGCACCGGGTCGTGTAGGCCCCGGCCTTGAACTCAGCCATTGTCACGTTCTGGTGAATACGTTATTGCCTTTTTTTGAGTCCCTACTAGTTTGCGTGCATTGTAGTTCGTTGAAACGCTTTCAGAGCTTTCAGTTTAACTGTTAGATGAAGATATTATTTTTCTATACCAACCTGAGTTGTGTCCTTTTGTGGTGTCGTTACTGCCTTGTTGTACATGGTCATAAATGCTTCACACACTGTCCCTGACATAGGCCTAACTGCTCGTGCTACTTTACCACAGGGTTGAGCAGGGATTCTCAAAAGGGGTAGCCCACTTGCCCTGACTTGGAAAGAAGTGTCCCTGTTTGGATGTTGGCGCCAGCCATTGCCAACTAGAGACCCCATTTCTAACAGGATGTTTCTCCTATAACTCAGTATGGTCTTGATATTTTAATCCATTTGGGTTTCTGGTTGAGACGATCTGGCCAAGTTCGGAGTGTCTTGGTCTTTGTCACCACTGTAGACTGAGAATCTGATGTCAAAAGTCAGTTTGCAGGCTTATCAAACGATGTCATAGTCATGGCTCCTCTGAGTATATTCAATTACTCCCTGCACAGGGCTTCATGTTGGTCTTATTAAGTGTCACTTACTTTAACTTCCTTGCCTCATACTTTCTTTGCCTGGCCTTTGATCAACTTATTACTATGCCACACATACACAGATAGACATGGGCATCAGTGCTGTCTGTTTGCGTCCGTTTGTGCACTGAATCTCGTTATTGTCACTTTGTCAGTTAGCATCTGACGCCCAGCTGTCTGTGGTCCTGACAGTTGCAACTGCTGGTCAGGCCCGGGAACTCCTCCACACCCCAGCTTCATTGCGGCATTTTGTTCAGTGTCTGGCTCTCTCATATAGGTAAGTGGGTAAATTATCTGGTTGACCAGGTGAGTGGCAACAGCTTGACACTGGTCTGTGCCAGTTCCTATGCTAACCCGGATGTATGCTTCTCTATACATGTTTGGGGATGTAGATGCCTCATCCTCACTGCACAGTGCTATCAGCCGTGCCCCACCAGTTCATAATCTAGATGCAGATGCAAGAGGTGAATATTGTTGCTCGTTAAGGCTTAATGGGTTGCCACTCCCAACAATAATCTTGGATTATGTGAGTGGCCAGAAAAACAGCACTGGAACATAGCTATTTCCTATCCCAGCAGATTCAGTTTTGTATTATAAGCACCATGCTTATAATATTATGTAGGGCAATCAGATATCTACTAATTGCCTGAAGAACTGTTGCCCAGTAAGCTGGGATATGCACTCCTTGCCCTAAGAAAGAATAACCATCTACATTCAATCAATCAATCAGGGTAATTATAAGCGCACTACTCACCCGTGAGGGTCTCAAGGCGTTGAGGAGTGGGGGGGGGGGGTTAAGCAGCTTCACATCTTTCGAAGAGCCAGGTCTTCAGCGCCTTACTGAAGGTATTCAGGGAGGGGGGCACATCTGATGTCGATGGGGAGCTAGTTCCAGGCCTTGGCCGCGATGTAGTAGAAGGATTTTGGCGTGGAGGAGGTTGGTGGAGCGGAGGTTGCGTTTGGGCACGGACAGGGAGATTCTGTCATTGAGGTATTAGGGTCCGGTGTTGTGTAGGCATTTGTAGGCGTAGGTGAGTATCTTGAAGGTGACTCTTTTTTCGACGGGGAGCCAATGGAGCTTGCGTAGGTGTTGGCTGATGCGTTTGCGTCGAGGGACCCCGAGAACGAGTCTGGCGGCGGTGTTTTGTATTGTCTGGAGCTTGCGGAGTAGGGACTTGTTAATGCCGGCGTAGAGGGCGTTCCCCTAGTCCAGCCTGCTGGTAATGGGTGCATGGGTGACTGTCTTGTTTGCCTCGAGGGGGATCCATTTGAATGTCTTACAGAGGATGCAGAGGGTGTTGAAACAGCTGTAGGTCAAGGCCTTGACCTAACGATTCATGGAGAGAGAGGAGTCAAGTACGATGCCGAGGTTCTTGGAGTGGTCTGTGGGGGTCGGGGGCTGCCGAGGGTGGTGGGCCACCAGGTGTTGTGCCAAACCGAAGGGGTGGTTCCAATGAATAGGACTTCTGTCTTCTCTGAGTTGAATTTTAGACAACTGTTGTTAATCCAGGCTGCGACTTCCTGCATTCCTTCATGGAAGTTGAGACTGGTGGTGGTGGGGTCCTTGGTGAGTGAGAGGATGAGCTGGGTGTCGTCCATGTAGGAGACTATGTTGAGGCCGTGCCGTCAGACAATGGTGGCGTTGAAAAGGGTTGGGCTGAGTGATGATCCCTGTGGGACTCCTCAGTTGATTTCAGTGGGTTGGGAGAGGAAGAGTGGCAGTCTGATCCTTTGGCTTCTGCCGGTGAGGAATGATTTGATCCAGTTGAGGGCGGAGCCTTGTGTGCCGGCATTGTGTAGACTGACTGTGAGTGTGCGGTGGGATACAGTGTCAAAGGCTGTTGAAAGGTCCAGTAGTATCAGGGCCGCGGTGTGCCCTTGGTCAAGGGTGGTGCGGATGTCGTCACTGGCGGCGACTAGGACAGTCTCGGTGCTGTGGTTGATTCGGAATCTGGATTGGGAGGGGTCGAGGATGGCATTGTCTTCGATGAATCTTGACAGTTCTGCGTTAATGGTCCTCTCTGCGACTTAAGCTGCAGAAGGGAGGAGGGAGATTGGCCGGTAGTTCCTGAGGTCCGTCGGTCTGCTGAGGGCTTCTTGTGCAGGGGCCTGACTTCTGCGCATTTCCAGTGGTTGGGGAAGGAGCCGGTCTTGAAAGTGGTGTTGGTGGCATGTTGTAATATGGGTGCGATGGTGGTGACTCTATTGATCTCTCTGTTGCTCCTCTCTGAGTGGATCCTGAAGTTGAAAACTCTTGTATTGTACTTTATCTGCAGAATCCAATACTGTTGAATGACTTCCATTCTGTTGCCCCATGTGTCTATCCTGCATATTCCATTTCACTTCTGCATTAAAACTTCCCCTGTAGTGCTTCTGTACAGCTTCATAGTAGAGGGCATGCCATCAAAATCAGCACATTTATAAAATCTTCAGTAATTCTTTTTGAGTAATAAGAACATTCCTGTGCAAGCAAATCTTGTTTTAAAGGGATAAAAGGGAGAGTTGACCCTTTTAAGAGTCCAACTTGCAATCTGCATATCACACACACCACCAGCGAGCATTTAACTCACTGACTCATTCTGTCATTTTTCAGAAAAAGGGGTGGTGATGAACAGAGTGCCTGAATTAAGCAGACCACTCTTACCCAGTCCAAAGATCAGGGCTTGATCCATCACCGTTTTTTAGGTCACTGCACCATCCCAGCTCAGAACTTGGCTATATGCAAATTAGTCTGTTCCTGTCCCAGTGCATGATGGGAACAGGGCAAACCAAACTACCAAGCCAATTCTTATACTGGGAAGGAAACAAGCTACCGGGGACCGGTTTCTGGCATTCCAGCCTCGTCGGCCCGGCTTGCTTGAATCCTGATGGTGCAATGAGCAAGGGACTCACATCTGAGTATACCCTTCCACGCTTATGGTGGACAAAATTATTCAGAAAAAGGGGTGGTGATGAACAGAGTGCCTGAATTAAGCAGACCACTCTTACCCAGTCCAAAGATCAGGGCTTGATCCATCACCGTTTTTTAGCTCACTGCACCATCCCAGCTCAGAACTTGGCTATATGCAAATTAGTCTGTTCATGTCCCGTGCCGTCCTGTGCCGAAGAGGCTGAAATGCCAGAAACCGGTCCCCGGTAGCTTGTCTCCTTTCTGGTGAAGAATTGGCTTGGTAGTTTGGTCTGCCCTGTTCCCATGATGCACTGGGCCAGGGACAGACTAATTTGCATATAGCCAGGTTCTGAGCTGGGAGGGGGCAGTGAGATAAATAACGGTGATGGATCAAGCCCTGATCTTTGGACTGGGTAAGAGTGGTCTGCTTAATTCAGACACTCTGTTCATCACCACCCCCTTTTCTGTATCGTTTTTGGCCACTGTAGGTGTGGCAGGGTATACTCAGACATGAGTCCCTTTCTCACTGCTCCATCAGGATTCAAGCAAGCCGGGCCGAAGAGGCTGAAATGCCAGAAACCGGTCCCCGGTAGCTTGTCTCCTTTCTGGTGAAGAATTGGCTTGGTAGTTTGGTCTGCCCTGTTCCCATGATGCACTGGGCCAGGGACAGACTAATTTGCATATAGCCAGGTTCTGAGCTGGGATGGGGCAGTGAGATAAATAACGGTGATGGATCAAGCCCTGATCTTTGGACTGGGTAAGAGTGGTCTGCTTAATTCAGACACTCTGTTCATCACCACCCCCTTTTCTGTATCATTCTGTCATTTTGGCAGGATCCAACAATGAAATGTGAAACATTGAGAATAATAGACGAACAAGAATCAAAGACGGAAGGAAAACGAGAACATAGCATGTTGATAACTAATATGCCTCTGCCTAAAGAGAGTCAACCAAGCAATATTGTACAGATTAATATGAAAATAGTGACCTAGGACCCCTCCAAACTAATACTCCTCTTTCAGATTTCTTGGTATGAAGCAATGTACAATTGCCCCATATTTTGTATGATAGGAATGGCCATCTATTGGGTGATTTTCCACCAGATTGCTTTGATTTGACAATTTTTGCTGGCTGTAGAACTCTATGCACTTTACCCCAGCTAACCAGAGGTTATGTGCCTGTGCTCCCCTATCAACTTGGTGAAATTGTCATAGCACTTATTGGTAAATGTAACTTACCTTGATGTCCCTAGTATACAGTGTACCCAGGGCCTGTAAGTTAAGTCACCAGTGGCCTGCATCACTTATCGTGTCATCCACTAGAGTGGCAGTGTAAACATAACTCTATACATAAACCCTGCTTTTAAATCTTAATAATTCACTCCTAAGTAGGTCTTACTGTCCATGAATGCAGGGTAAATGGTATTTAAGAGTAGGGCATGTAAAAGCTAACTGATAAACATCTTTGTACAGTAAAATGCCCAAACTGCTATTTTCACTGTAGCAGCGGTATCTGTTCCATAGAAAAGAATTGGGATACAATATTAAATTTAATGTTGCTGTCTCCGCTTGGGAAACAGCTATGTTCTTGGATTTTTTAAACAGTTATTACAAACCCAATTCATTTGTAAAGTCTGATTTGTAATAATCATTAGAGAACAGGAACTTTGAACAAATCGCCTATTATCTGCCTAAAGCCTTTATAGAGGCTTTAGGCAAGTAATAGACAATTTGTATGAGCTTCCAACTGTCACCCAGGAGTTAAATAGCCCCTTAATTGAGGTGTGAACTTGCTCCCTGAGCTTTTCTTTTCTGTTTCTATGGCTGGCTGCAATATGGGCAGTGTCCCGGAATTTATTTGACTTCAAAGGGGCTTTCCCTGTCAGAGGAAGATGTAGCTAACACTTGCCCCTTTCTTTATCCCTCCAGTCATACACCAGACAGAGTGGGTGTAGAGCTGCAACCAGAAACATTTTTGAGTGCCCATAGTGGAGAGATTACTCATATCCCGGGCCCCTCCTCCAGAGTTAGCACAGGATCTCTGCAGAGAGGAAGCAAGGTTCTGCCATGTTGGTTTTGGGAAGAGCAGGGCAGGGTACTAAAGGATTGTATCAGTAAAACACATAGTAAGTTCTACAAAAGTGGGTAGGTCACGCCTGGGTATTTTTACCCATTGGTTAGGGAGTGGACAGGATTTTCCCCACCCACGGGCTGGCACTGGGCATAAATGTGGCAGCCACCGTACCCTCCTCAGATAACTTCTGGACCTGTAGAAGAACAAAAGAGGACTGGACCTGCTCTTTGTGACAGAGAAGATCCCTGAAGGGGCCCTGTTCTTCCTCTTGTAACTAGAACAAAGGAGTCAACTCCAAGAGTCATAAGGTTGAGCTACTGTTTGACCTTCAGTGCACACCAAGCTTTAAGAGGCCTTTTTCTGCGTTCCCAACTGACCATTCTTTACCACCCATGGTCCTGAACCCTCGGCTGGTGTCAAAGTGACTCCTCCTAACAAATCCTGAAACCTGGTACTTAGGAACTTTTTGGTACATGTTTGCTTAGAGAACTGGTGGGGGACCTGAACCAACCTGCCGTGCCAATCCGATGAAGGTACGTTACCGCTGGTGCAACGGTTCATGTTACATCAGGACTTCGCCGAGAAGGTATCGGCATCTTGGAGCACTCTTCGGCTACAGCCTGAAGCCTTGCACTTCTGGAAGAATCCGATCTTCAGAAAGGTTACTTAAGTCTAAAGCTAGAAATCTTCACAGGTTGAAGGCGAGAAAAGTATCTGGCCAGGGAGGGACCTTCTAAGGACATGAAATGAACATTTCCCCCACTAGAGTCTCTCCTGACAAAAGTTAGTAACTTCACCTAGACCTTGTTTAGCGGCTTTCCAACCACGTGGAGACTTCTTTGGCCTCAACCTGGTGACTTGCTCTGCCAATGATATTTGCCATACATTTCAGAAACTCAGGGCTCGATTTATAGCTTGGCGGATGCGCACTGACCGCAGAAAAGTGACAGTGTAGCCTCCCACCATCATGACTGTCCACTTGCCCAAATTAGATGTCCGGTATGACAGACAAAACTCCATCAAACTTTCTCACTGGTCCCTCCCTGACAGTCCGATGGAGTGAGGACCATTGGAGGCTCAGCTGTATCTTTGCACACCTCATTTAGATGGGTTGTCATGTAGCCGATTTTCAAAGCCCGTCACTGCCAGGAACAACCTGGCGGTAAGAAGCATTGAAATACGCTCAATGCGCCCTCACCCTGTGAGGATGTGTGGGGCATTTTTTTTTCTTCAAAAGGCAAATCCTGCTTTGTTTTTTCTTTAAAAAAAATGTATGTTTGGCATACGGCTCAGTTCTGTTATTGGAGCTGTTTGGCTAACTTACAATGTGTTGACAGGAACTAGCGTCACAGTTCCTGCCAATGCCAGACATGTCTACAGGGCCGGCGGACATTTCCAAATTTCATGGGCGGTTCACCAAAACTCCAACGCTAACAGAGGTTCTTCAGTCGAATATATAAACCAACGGGAGATCCTCCGCCAACATGATGGGCGAAATGAAACCACTGTGGCGGACAGCAGGCGGTCCTTCCTCCAAGACCTATATCTGGCCCTAAGTCCAAAGGTAAACTTTTTCACAAGGATGTACCAGTGCTTCATCGCAATTGGCCTTAAATATTAACCTTGTCTCTGTTAAGTGCATCGATCACAACCAAATGACCTGTTAGTGCTAGTTTGAACCTTAAACTTTATACATTGATAACTCCAGTTATTTGATGTTCATCAGTTTCGTGTCATTTTATTTATTCCAATATACTCTTTCCTTTTAAATTGCTTTGCAGGGTTTAGTTGTGTTGAAACTTTATTGCGGTTGGAGTACTTCATTAATACTTTACACCTTGCCTGTTAGTTGAGCCTATCTGCTCTGTGGCATAACTACCAAGGGGTTGTGCTTAAGTTAATTGTATGGTTTTAGTGGTTCACCCAGATAAGGTTTATGGTTATTATTTGAGGTAGACACTTATCCCCCTCAACTAATACTCAAATTCATTTCATTGCAGATATCACAGGCAATAGAATAGCCTAGGATTTGCACAAGCTGTGAAAAGTTTTAAGTAAAGGTCATCTGTGGTTGCACTGACTTGCAGCCTGGTTCTACTGTTTTTAATTACACTTAGGAGTTTACAGTGTACCCCCAGAAGTAAGTCCATGTACTAACGCTTGTTAGATCTTGGGGTCTCTAGTTGGCAAAGGTAGGTACCAATGTCCAAATAGGGACCCTTGCTTCTAGTCAGGGTAAGGGGGATACACTCTTTAGATAACCCCTGCTCACCCCCTTGGCAGCTTGGCACGAGCAGACAGGCTTATCAAAGGCAATAGTTAAAGTATTTGTACCAACACTCACAGTAACACAGTGAAAACACCATGAATGGACTCCACACCAGTTTAGAAAAATAAAGTATATTTATCTAAACTACACAAGACCAAAACGATTAAAAATCCAGCATACACAGTTAAGTATGATTTCAAAAGAGTTCTTAAGGTTGCGTTAAAATAATCCACAGTTCCATCACGTTTTACCCAAAAGTACCTTTAGATGCGACAAAAGTTCCAAGGGAAAGCTGCAGCGTTGAAAAACAAGCGATGCGTCACTCCTGAGACCCCGAGGAGGTGATGCGACAACCCCGCTGGACGCAGCGGGCGTGTTGCGGTGACTACTAGTCTGTATGGGGAGGGATGCGATACCTTGTATGGATTGCGGTGCGCAGGTTTCGTAGGAAGCGTCTCGCAAAGGTGCGATGCGACGATCTTCGGGACGGCGACCATTTCAGGTGCGGCGGCGATGCACAGCGCAGCGTCGATCTTCTCCTCTCGCGGCCCCTCGATGCGATGGCTCTGCGACGACTCTCACAGCGATGTGATGCGGTCCGCAAGCAAGCGGTGCGACGATCTCACCCAGTGACGACAGGCTCTGCGACGATACTCGCAGCAATGGTACTCTTCCTGCACTGGAGCGATGCGTTCCGCAAGCTAAGGATGCGTCAGTTCTTGCAGCGGCAACAGGCGCTGCGATGATCTCGATCTTCGTGGCGGCGGGAATTTCCTCGCACTGACGGGGATGCACTCCGCAAGCGAGCGATGCGTGGAACTTGGCAGATTGTCTTTAGTTTCTACTTATCCAGCTTCCCAACAACAGGTACAACTTCCAGAGACACCACAACTGGCCTAAGCACTCTTGGGAGGACAGAACTCTTTCAGGAGAGTTCAGGGGGGAAGCTGGGGGTGAAGTCCTTTTGTTCCTCGGACTTCTTAACAGGGAGCCATCTCTACTCAGGCCCTTGGAGCTCTCTTCAAGAAAGGGGACACAGCCCAAAGCAAAGTCCTTCCCCTCTCCTTGGCAGCAAAGCAACTGCAGGTCAGCCCACAAACACACAGCAAGATAGTCCTTCCCTTTCAGTCTTCCAGCTTTCTTCTTGGCAGAGGTTCCTTCTTGATTCCAGGATGATCTAATTGGTTGTAGTCTGGGGTCCTGTACTTATACTCCAAATAGTCTTTGTTTCCTTTGTGCAGGAGGGCTCTGAGCCTGGTCTGAACCTGTTCTGGGTTTTCCTTGGGCACTTTGTTTTCCTGGCTTCTCCTTTCCTTTCAGAGAGAGGGGCAGGGTCGTCAGCCACCCAGCAGGAGGTGGAGCCAGCATTGTGGAAGGCATGCACAGCCCTATTCATGCACAGGTGCTACCGCCTCCCACCACTCTAGATGCAGATGGAGCTATTCAGCCCAGGGATGGTCCACTTAGCCTCTGGGAGCCACCCAGCCCCTGTCACTCACAAACCAGACAGTCAATTCACAAAAAGGCCAAGGCACACAGAAAGGTCAGACAAGAGAACAGCCACTTTCTAAAAGTGCTATTCTCAAACACGGGATTTAAAAACGACCTTTCCTAAAAGATGTGTTATTAAATTCTGAGTTCAGGTATGCCAGACTTTTATGTCCTATCTTGCTCCTATGGGAAGATATGCAGGTAACCACTGTACACAGCATTCCAAATTATAGCCTATGGGCAAGATAGCCTTACAATAGTGAAAAATGAAATGGCTATAATTCACTACCAGGGCATGTCACCTGCACTAGTAGATGCTCTACCTTTCACATACACTGCACCCTGCCCAGTGGGGTACCTTGGGCCTTTCATAGGAGTGTCCAATGTGTACAGAAAGGGAATGGTTAGGCCTGGTCAGTGGGGACACTGGCCAGGTTAAAATGGCAGTTCACAGACTGCACACAGGCACTGCGGTGGCAGGCCTGAGACACCAATTTAGGGCTACTCATGTGGGTGGCACAATCAGTGCTGCAGGCCAACTAGTAGTATTTGAATCACCAGCCATGGCACACTCAGTGCACCCTACTAGGGACTTCTTGGTAATACAAATATGCCAATCATGGATAACCAATTACAATAACAATTTACTCAGGGAGCACTTGCACTTTGACACTGATCAGCAGTGGCAAAGTGCCCAAAGCATCTAAACCAGCAAAAACAAAATCCAGCACAGCGTCAAAAATACAGGAGGTAGAGGCAAAAGTCTGGGTAAACCACGCCAAAGATGCCAGGACTAACAACGCTTTTATTGGTCTTAAAAGGAAATCAATATTTCAGTTAACAGTACTAATGTGTAAAAATGTGCATGAGGCTTTACATGAAACCAAAACTAGATTTTGTTTAAAATATGAAAAACACTTAAGCAGAGAAATACAACTTCTGAGAAGAGGTGAATTTTTAGAAAGGACAGGTAATCTCAGATTTCAGACCAAACTTCCTTTGACAGCTTTTTCATGTTTCTGGAGAAAGCATTTAATGATATGGCCTTCCCGCTTGTGCTCCTAGGCAGAATATCTTTAGGAAAGTGCCCAGAGCTTAAGATCGATTGAATACCCAAATTCTACACGTGTTTTCTTTAATAAGGAGAAGAAATTAAAAAAATGAAGCAAGCTATCCACTTAAGTTGGTGAGGATCAACATGATTCCTGGGTCCATAATGGACACTGGCCCAGGGCATTTTATCTTGTTTGCCATGCTCATCCTCATCCTTCTGACCTGGTGGAAAGGCGAGCCTTTGCAGAGGCAAAAGCCCTCTGCCATTGATTGTTATATCCTGTGGGTATCAGTGGGTCATGTAGTGGCCTATCTCCGGTGATCATATCCAGACGCAGTGTTTTTCCTGGGTCATAAAAGGTGGAAGTTGTTAGGAATTCAAAAGATTATATAATCAACAAACTCAGTATATATGTTTTATTTCTGTAACACAGACCTAAGCAAAGACAAGTGCAGTACAGTGTCAATTACTAGCATTACGTCAGGAGAGGTAGCTGATTTGTGGAAGTTAATGCATTCTGATGGAGTGTTTTTTAAAGAGGTGCTTCTTCTATGACTCTTTCCTAAACTGTAGCAGCGTTGGAGCTGTCCTTATAAATACAGTGGCACTGTTTTTTAGTAGAAAAAAACAGATTTGGATTTCATGGCTTGTCAAAATCCAAGCTGTCAGCCTGCATATGTATTTTTCTTTAAGTTTAAAACGTCCCCACCTCTCTGTCTTACCATGCCTGAAGTCCCATGTCATTTCTTCATCCACACCATAATTGCCATCTCCAGAAGGTGCAAATATTTTCAATAGTAGTTTTTCAATTGGTTTAGTGTGCTATATTTCACCTACATTTCTCTCTCCTTTGATCTATCACGCTTTTTCTTATTTTAACCCTATGTGACTGTCAGTTATTTGTATTACAAACCAATGAATGCAGCTTACCAACGACAGGTTTTATGATGCAGACAGAGGGCCAAATTTAGAGGTTGAGGGATCACACTTTGTTTATCAGGATGGCAGAGGACATTGTGTGCCACTCTGGTGGACTACTGTGTGCCAAATTTAAAGATCCCTTCGGATCTCTGTACTTTGACAGGGACCGCTGTTCATACTGCTGCTATCAAGGTACAAACGTTTGTTGGATGGCCACTGTCTGTTTTGACAGCCATCCACCAAACTTTAACAAACATTATTTTTTTTTTTGTTTTGTTTTAGAAAAACAAAAATCTAATGACACCTCACATGAAGGGAGCTGTTTTCATTTGATGTGTGGACAATGGAGTCAGTATTTATATTTTTCTGTCTCTCACTAACCGCTTTTACCTGGTGGTGACAAACCAAAAATAAGTACATCACACCATCCACCCTAAATAGAAAGGGCAAATTAATCCCTCTTTCTGATGTCCACTACTCTGACAGGCCATTAGAGGAAGCTTTTTTCCAATGGAGTCAAAAAAGGCTCCCTCAACAGAAAGCTGGTGGTCTGCCCATTTCTAAATGATTTATGCAGATGGAACGTTTGCAGACAGAACTCCGTCATGTTTGTGACAGAGTACCCTGTTTGCCAACTCTAAACAAGCCAAAAGGTATTGAATAGTTAACTTGTCGAAATGTTATCTCTAGCATCAGCTGCTCTCTTTTGCTTACGATTCTACCAGAGGCATATCTGCCAAATGCCCACATCTCAAATGTACCACCTTAATAGTCCGTGTTGACTGATTATTCAGCAGAGCGGTGCATACTTGTGTTTGTTGTTCAATACACACAATGAGGAAAATAAAGGTAGCAGCTCAAGTAGGCAAAAACTACTATCTATATAGCCAGGGCTGTCTCAATGGGTCACTGATTTACAGCAGGCTTCTCAACTCCTCTGCAAATACTGTGAAACCATTACTGATATTTGTTTATGCTGTTCTTTGGTTTCAGATACCTCATCAGGATTTCTACAAATTTCAAAATCAGAGGAAGCAACGTGTGTAAGCATCAGTCCAGCACAAAATAAACCAGGTGAACATTTGCAATTGGGAAGGTGGAAGATATTGTTTTATGTGTTGTGGTGTGTTAGTCAAACTATAAAAGCTGAGTGAAAGGGCTCTAACAAGTAGTATTGGAGCAAATGTGTAAAGTTCTGAGTAAAGCCAAGGGCCATTTTCTCGCATCCAGCCAATAGCTACTTAATGCCAGTAATTTCTGATGTTCTAAAAGTATACTACCTTGTGCTGTTAAATCGAGGCAGTAAACAGGAGTGCTTTAAGCCTTGATCCCTCTGGCAAGCTACATCCCATGTTCAGTAGTTCATTAACTACAATAGACCTAGTGCTGAACAAGGATCTTCTAACCTGGTGTTGGGCTCGGATGATTGCATGTTGTTGTCTTCTTGGAAGAAGTCTTTGTAGTTACGAGATAGGTGACTCCTCCCTTGGACGATAGTGCGTATGGGCATCGGCTCCATCCTTAGATTGTTTTTTTCCGCCACTTGGTTCGGATGTAACTTTTCCGCTCCGGGTCGAAATCTACCTTTAATAGTAGTTCGACGCGAACAAACTTTACAAAACAACTTCCCATATCAACAAACATCGACTCGACTTCATCAGCTCGATTCCGGTCATCGACGCGGGCCAGTGGGCCTATCCACCCCGTGAGACCTACAACTCATGGAAAGGACGCCATTCAAAAGATACCCCGAGTGTGGAGCAAAGTTTCCATGCAGTGACCATCACGAGGTCTGTAACCTGTGCCTATCGCCAGGACACGACGAGTCAAGCTGTACACCCTGTGCATCCTTTCCATCTAAAAAGACTATTCGAGATCGGAGGGCCCGTCGACACGACATGCAGAGATCGGCTCCGGAACCGGTGGATATCTTCGATGAAGAAGTTTCACTCGTTCCAGAAGAAGATTCAAACGATCTCCAAATCGTATCCGAGGCAGACGACTCCGATGACTCCATACCATCGGGTCAACGCGTGAGTACTACTGCCCTTGTCCCATACCCAGCACCTAAATCGAAGGCAAAGATCAACAACCACGCCCAGAACCGAAAAAATCGGCGCCAGCAGTGGTTCCGCAAGGAGAA
This sequence comes from Lissotriton helveticus, assembly GCF_964261635.1. Taxonomy (NCBI): domain Eukaryota; kingdom Metazoa; phylum Chordata; class Amphibia; order Caudata; family Salamandridae; genus Lissotriton; species Lissotriton helveticus. The sequence goes on from NC_136065.1 coordinate 1,717,036,045, forward strand.
GGCCTTTTCCAACCTGATCCTCTACAAAAGAAGATCTACATTGATCCAAAGACAGGTCATGTATCCACTGCACCACACAGGAAGAGGAAGTCAGACACAGCACCTATACCTCCAGTGCCTGTCAAGAAGAAGGACTCTGCCACATCTCCTATGCACCCTTCTTCTCCTGTACTTCCTTCTCCTTCACCTTCTCTTCCTCCTAACATTTCACCTCAAATTTCTCCTCAAAATGCTCATCCTCATTCTTAACCACATACACCTCAGAATGATGATGAGTATAGCATGGGGGAGGGGTAGACCCAGATAAGCCTTTTCCCTACTCAGGCGATGATCCAGACTGGGAGTACCCAAACCCACAGGATGTACCAGATATTCCTGACCCACATACGTATCCATCCAAACCTTCTCCTCCAGAAGACAATCTTGGGTTTGGACACTTACTTAATAGGGCTGCCATCTACCATGGGGTCACAATGCATTCAGATGAGCCAGAGGAAGATTTCTTATTAGATACTTTTGAACAATCTCAAAGGTCTGTTAAAATACTACCTATGATTAAGGGGGTCATTAAACATGCAAGTAGAACTTTTGCCTACGCGCGTCAGCGCTGCTGTCTTACTATTTTCGCGCTCATTTATTTTAAAACATCTCTGCGCTGCTGGTCATCGCCTAGAGCTTCTAGAGCTCGTTTTTAATTGTGCTATTTGTCTTGTGTCGGCTCCGTAGGCCGGGGAACTATTTACAGGCTTACCTGCACTCAGCAACTGCTTCAACCCGTTCTTGGCGGGATAGAGTAAGTTTAGCGGGTCCGTCCGCCATCTTGGGTAGGGGTGAGGTCTCTGAGCACTCCGGGCGCCATATTGACTAGGTCGAGGGACGCTGGAGGCGGACTTCCGCACCCGGTGTGCTTATTAAGCCACCTGGTGCAGTCTTTGGCCAGAACTTTTGCCTACGCGCGTCAGCGCTGCTGTCTTACTATTTTCGCGCTCATTTATTTTAAAACATCTCTGCGCTGCTGGTCATCGCCTAGAGCTTCTAGAGCTCGTTTTTAATTGTGCTATTTGTCTTGTGTCGGCTCCGTAGGCCGGGGAACTATTTACAGGCTTACCTGCACTCAGCAACTGCTTCAACCCGTTCTTGGCGGGATAGAGTAAGTTTAGCGGGTCCGTCCGCCATCTTGGGTAGGGGTGAGGTCTCTGAGCACTCCGGGCGCCATATTGACTAGGTCGAGGGACGCTGGAGGCGGACTTCCGCTCGGTCCAATACCATAAAGGCATGAAGGACCAAGCGCGCAGCGGTTACGCGCAGCGGGCGCGCCGTAGGGGCGCCGGAGGTGCGCCAGAGGTAAGCCCGTTTGCGCCCGTTCGCGCTTCGGAAGCGCTAAGGGCTGTATCCTCTGATCCCCCACTGTCCCATCGTTTGGTGTACTCTCGGGCTGCTTTATTGGATTTAGGACCTGCTCAGGCGCCCCTTACTCGGAGGGCTAATGTTCTCGGCCCATTACGATCTTTGTCTTGCGGACTCCTTAATGTTAGGTCGCTCTTCAAGCACTATACCGAGATTGCCTTCCTGATTGAATCTTCAGGATTGGACATTCTGTTTTTAACGGAAACGTGGACCCGGGAGGACTGTCTGGTCGAATTAGGACTGGCCTGCCCCCTAGGCTTTAAAATTATTCACACCCACGCCCAAAGAACAGAGGTGGTGGAATTGGCATCATCTATAGAGAGTCGCTGGGTCTCTTCCAGCTTAAAATTAGTGAGGTTTCGGGTTTCGAGCTGATGGGATTTTCCATCAAAGACCGGGAAAGAACACAGTTCGCGGGGGTGTTATGTTATCGCCCGCCGGGCTCTGCCCCCTTTCTATCAGACTTTCTTGATCTAATATATGATCTCTCGAACTCTCACGCTAAGCTGCTGGTCCTGGGGGACTTTAATCTTTGGCAGGGTGGACCTCTGGATGGGGCGTTTTCGACACTTTGTCAAACTCTCGGCAACATTCAGTTGCAGCAACTGGTAGGCGCTGCGACTCATAGAGGAGGGCACACCTTGGACCTGGTATTCGCTGACGCTCAAGTAGCAGCGGTAAACGATATCTTAAGCCAGTGCTGGACAGACCACGCACTGGTGGCCTTTTCCCTTGATTTAGGGACCTACCCTGCGGAAGCTGCGGGGGTAGGAGGCTCGAAACTGGGTAGACCCTGGTCTCGTCTCTCCAAGTCATCCTCACTACCCGCACTACTATCAGCCAACTTCTGTCTGAGCAACTCGGTGGAGGAAAGTTATCTTTCCTTATGTCAGTCTATCACCGAATCGTTGGATAAGCTGGCTCCTCTTCGTCAGTCTCGAGGGAGAGTGAACCGGGCTTGCCCCTGGTATACGGAAG